>NW_026897609.1:0-215000 GCF_033153095.1 Gastrolobium bilobum
AAAGGAGAAATCCTGTTGCAGAGCGTTGGAGCACTAGGGAGCCAAGTCAACATCACACCAATGGAGGCTTGGGGAACTATTTTCTTTCTTATTGCTTTTGAATTCAGTATGCTAGGCTAAGTTTTTTTGTAGTTAGGGGTAGATGGAATCCAATCGAATCTTATGCTTTGAATTAAATTGTCTCTGAATTCTTTTCTTTTTATAATTGAATAAATTTATCTGTCTTTAATGCTTTCTATGAGTTTGCTCCTTATAGATTGATTTAGGAGAATTGTATGACAATAGGGATGTTCGTGCATGAACCCTGATTTAATAAATTTATCACAATCCTCGTGATCTAGGGATAGACATAAGGCAATTGTGCAATCTTTAAATTCTTGATCTTAATGCATGTTTTCTTAGGAAATAATCGGGGAACTAGAGTTCTTTCAAGATCACATAGATTTAGGGTAACAAGGAATTGAGCCCTAATTAACTTAGAAAGAATTGATTGGTATTATATTAAGAGCAGATTCTTGACAGTTTAATTCATAGCATATAGAGGAGATTGAGGGAAGTCAAAACCCTAACTACGCTTGTTTTTAATCTTTAAATCAATCATCTTTCCAATTGTTTTTTAATTCTGAATTTTAATTTGTATGTTATTAATTGTTTTTCAATCTCAATTCTCTTCATCTAAATATTGATTGTCCAACTAAACCGTGATTAACGAACTAGTGTTTGAAACTCAATCCTTGTGGGAACGATCTCGTACTCTGGTACACTTTATTACTTAATGACCGGTGCACTTGCCTAGTCGCAACACCTACCAGTCACTAAGACCGCCAGACACTGAGCCTCCCTTCTAGTCGCCAAGACTCCCAATGTCCATCAAATCGCCAAAGAGTCGCGTTTCCTGCTAACTTATCAAACCGTTGTTTTCCCCCAGGGCGTCCGAGCCAATCTATCTTGGCACCAAGCTACGCTTGCTACCAAGCTGGAGGGCTCCTGTTCCGGATGGCCCAACTCTATATGGCCCAATGACTTGAGCCCAAACCTCTTCCCTTCCTCCACGTCAGCCTTACCAAGCCTCCCTCCATCCAGCCCCCAAGGCGGCAGCACCCCCCAGGTGAGACAGTGAAATATCTCACCTTGGGATTCTAATCCCCTGGGAGACCGCCCCAAACACTATAAATAGTAACCCCCATCGTCATATACTGACATCGCCGAAGCAGGGGCTGCATGACTGCTATCATAGCAGTACCAGCCACCCACAACTGATCCCAAGGAGGGTTGACCCCCTCTCACCAACCCTCATAGGACATGCATCTTATTCCCCTATAAATACCTCTCCCCCACACACAAGAAGGGCATCATATGTATTGTTATTCTGCCCACAATCCTTGAGTCACATACACACATACCCCCCATTATCATCTGTTAGCATTCATACTTGGGATAGTGCCTCCTAGCTTGGTCTTTACCTGTGCTAGAGGTATAACCCATAAACTGACTTCATCCCTGAAGGGAACATAATGGGCTTATAGATCCCAACGATACACAACCTATTATGCACCGACACCAATACGGAACATAAGACACGACACGATACGACACGTTAATTCTAAAAAATGTTAAATTTGAATACATTAGGATATGTTTTGATATTAAATAAAATTTTTAATATATATAATATAATTTATATTTAATACATATAGCAGTGCATAATAAGTCATATAACCAATTAAATATTCAAATTTCATAACATAAATGTAAAGCAAAATTTTTTCATATCTTTAATTTTTCATGTCAAATTTCATAATAGAAAATATTTGATTTATAAATTAATTTTTCATATTTAGTTAAAAAGATAAAATAAAATAAAATTTGGATTAAAAAAATGTGACGAAAAATGTTGACCGCATATTGGAAAACATTGACCGTTGTCGGATACATGTCGAAACATTAATCGCGTGTCGAAAAAAAAAATTTGATTGCGTGACAGACGCGTGTCGCTACTCTCGCTACTCGACACATATTTTTCTAAAAAATATCCGAGTCCCTGCTTCTTAGGTTTCAGCTCATAAAGATCAGGATCATCCTTAAATTCTGCAAGAAACAGGAAAGCATATGTAAAGTTCATAAATTAGAGCTGAAATTCATAAAGTCAAGTTCAAGCACAATAACAGTCCGGACTCCAGAGATACTGGACAAGTCAAGTTTGGCCCATCTGTTTTAGGTATACCCAAAACATTTTAGATAGTTTAAAGTTCACACAAAGTAATTCCAGACTTCACTCTAGGTTGTGCGTAAGATTCATGTAAAGGCTTACATATGCTGATATGCTCTGATGAATTTATAAAGAGGCTGCAGTAGAATGGATACTGAAATAATGGATATGCTAGTAATCTTAAGATTATATTATTTGGCCCGTGAATAAATACTAAAAACTAAAACCTGTGAGAGTACCATTTCACTTTCTTTTTTTGGTCTAATCAAATTCCCCTAGCCCACTAGAACTTTAGAAAAATCAAGAACATAATTTCTTATAACATTACATAATCTGAAAACTCCACATGTGCAACCAATACAAGTTAAATTAGCTGCTTCAGTGCAAGTTTTAACTCAAGCTCAGATGACAAAGCCTAAAATGCATGCAAGTTATTTCACTTTTCTTTACCACCCAATCAGTGTTTTGGAGCTTATTTCTAGATTCAAATGATGGATATCACCTTCTTATAAACATACCCACATAAGTCTACATGTGTTATCAATACATGGAATCTTCCACTTTCCCTTGTAGTTTTATGACAAAGTAAGACTTCTACCAATAATAGTGAATCATCTTAATATCCAAATACATGTTAACTATTGACATTTTTTTAATTCTTCATATATGGGGCTAATTGAGACATCCATTATTGATTCTTTCTTGTGATTGGAAATTTACCCACTTCTCTAATCTTGAGTTACATTTAGTGAGGTTAGTTTTAAGTTGCATATTTTTACAAGCGGTATGAGAGTCATTACTACTGCATATAACCTTGTATATCGCTGCAATACTATTGTGAAATAGATTTTTCTCGTATCAATTAGTAACTTATCTGAGTTAAACAAAAGATTTACTAGAGTAAGTCCAGTTTTTATCAAAGAACATATTTTTTGATCTAGTAAGCTTCCTAGCATGAATTGGTTGAGCTGTTTTAGATTTGTTATATTACGAATCAATGATTATTGTATTAGCTATATCCACAATCTGATTTGATTATTGTCGTGTGGTAAAATTTATTCTGGACCTTGTAAAATTGCGTAATTATTTACATGAACAGGTTGCCCTAAATTGATAAAGTTTATTTCATAATTATAGTGGTTGCATCTGCATTGTAAAAAGAGGGAAATGAATTCTGCCTTGCTGGGCTGTTTAGATGTGTGGCATAATGCATAATCTTTTACAACCATTTCGATGTTAGTATGATAAATGCTCTGTCATCGACAAACTTTGATTCCCGCTTTACTATCATATGAGCACAAAGAAGACAACTCCATCAACTTCACAACACTTGACAAACAACACCGCCAATCCATCAAAAGAAGCCAAATGGCTTCAGGAAGAGTTTTAATGTATTTTTTATAGTAGTAAATCCCTTCGCAGCCATATCCAGATCAATATCGCGGATACAACCAGACTCAACGATACTCAGCTTGGTATGTAAACGTAACCAATAATTCCTCTTTCTCAATCCTCAATTCTGTTATTAATATAAGACCCTTGAAGCATTTCATTCTCCTTTGCCATTTAAGCAACTCAATAATAGAACCCAACATGGTTGCTTCAACACACTGTCCCGGTTTTGTTCAAGTCCTCGATTGAGAGTGTCATCATTTGATTATAGAAAGTGTCCTACTTTTTTTTCTTACAAAGAGGGACCAATGGTCACTACACTAGGGAAACACTCACTTAAGTCATATAGTAGTAACTAGGGGTGTTAACGGGTCGAGCCGAGCCGAGCTTTGATCTTAACGGGCCAAGCCTGTATTTAAACGTGTCAGACTGGCCTTAGCCTGTTAACTGTTATGAATATAATATTAGCTTGTGGCCTGGTTCGTTTACAAAAAAAAAGCATGTCTCAAGCCTGTGGCCTATTTATTTATTAAAAGTAAAAATCTTACCTTCCAATTTGTAGCAGTATTTAGCTCATTAATCATGCACTGATATGTATTTTTTTTGTAAGAAAATAATAGTTGTTTCTTTTATAATAAAAAAACATTAATATTAAAAAATCAAAATAACAACATCATCTTTACTTTATTTTACGTTGCTTTTCCTTAATTTTCTTCCACATTCTAGATTTTTTACATTAAATTTTCTTCCACATTCCTTAATATTCTAGATTTTTTACACTAGATTTGAACCCCATCAATAAATTTTCTTCCATATTTGATATTAAATTTTCTTCCACGGTCGCCGCCATAAGCATCATTATAAGTCGTGGAATCCGCATGGCTTATAAAAATAGATGATGAACATGACTTCATTTACCTGTTGGTGGGGCGATGACTTAGATCGGGGAGAAGAGATAGAGCAGAGACAGAAAACTGAGAAAAGGATGTTGAAATGATTAATATAAAAATATAAAAAATAAATAAATTTAATGTATACGGGCCAACCTCCAAGGCTTCAAGGCCGGGCTTGGCTATGGAAGCATGAGGCCTTTTAAATAAAAAGACTTTTGCATAAGTATAAGTCTGGGCTTAATAATAAAAAAAGACGAGCCGAGCCGAGCCGAGCCGAAACGGGCCTGGCCTAAGGCCCCTGGCCTAAGGCCCCTGGCCTTATTATCACCCCTAGTAGTAACCTTCCACGCATCAGCGGTGGATGATACACTACAAGTAGAGTAACTGAATAACAACACGTAACCAATTACTTATTTCTCAATCAATGCTGTCCATTACACAATTGTATCTATTTATACTCACATATGCTTTACATGTGTTTTCCTACTCAGCTATACTCAACACGTATCGGGTTATTACAAAGCCACTACCCACGTGTGGAACCTATACAATATGACTATATCAGTAACTATTCCTACATCTTCTACTGCATATAGTCTTTAGCCCAAGTTGGACATCCCTTCAATCTGATTCCACGTCTTGGAGCTCCCTTATCCCCTTCCTTCTTCGTATCAACAGCCTCCCCTAAAACAGTAACCTTGTCCTCAAGGTTGAGTTCAGGGTAAACCTGCTTCAACTCTCTCAGCTCCACCCAAGAAGCATCTTCAGGAACAATTGAAGACCATTGAACCAAACACTCTGTTATGAACCTTCCTCGAGCCTTTGTCTGTCTTGTAGCCAACACTGCAACCGGTTGTTGAATTGGCTTGTTGTCCATACTCGATACAGGGAGAGGCTCATAACTAACTTCAGCTTTACCAAAAAACGGTTTCAACAAGGAGACGTGGAAAGTAGGATGAATCATGCTACCTTTAGGTAATGTTAATAGATAAGCCACAGGGCTGATTACCTTTTCAACTGGAAATGGTCCAAAGTACCTTTTGGCAAGCTTATGATTAGCTCTCCTAGCTACTGACAACTGTCTGTAAGGTTGCAATTTTAGCAAAACCTTGTCTCCAACCTGAAACGTTCTCTCCTGTCTCTTCTTATCTGCATTATTTTTCATGCGTAACTGAGCTTGCTGCAGCTGAGTTTTCAATAGATTGAGAACTTGTTGACGTTGGAACAACATCATGTCAACGACCTCAACCTTTACTTCCCCTTTCTGATATTGGGGTACTAAGGTAGGTACCTTCCCATATAAAGCTTGAAACGGGGACATATTAATAGAAGAATGGACAGAGGTATTGTAATGTAACTCAGCCCAACACAACAATGTAAACCATTTATGATTCTATACTGAGCAAAATGCCCTGAGATACTGCTCCACATACCGATTGGTCACCTCACTCTGGCCATCCGATTGAGGGTGGTAAGCTGATGTAGCTTGCAATGTAGTACCACTCAATGTAAATAACTGACGCCAAAATTTACTCATGAAAATTGGGTCTCTGTCTGACACCAAGGATTTTGGAAATCCATGTAATTTAACTACCATGTTACAAAAAAGGTGAGCAACAGTGGCAGCTGTATAAGACGATGGTAAAGCTCCAAAATGGCCATATTTTGATAATCTATCCACAACAACCAAAACAGTGGTATAACCATTGGAACGTGGAAGAGAAGTAATAAAATCCAATGTGAGGTCATCAAACATTGCATCAAGAATTTGGAGTGGCTGTAACAATCCAAAAGGTAACTGTGTGGAGCTTTTAATTTGTTGACAAACCACACATTCTTTTACAAATTGCTTAACATCCTTTCTCATATTCTTCCATATGAATGAAGTAGAAAGACGTAAAAATGTTCGGTGCACACCTGCATGTCCTCCAAGCTGTGAACAGTTAGCCTCCATTAACAAAGTTTCCTTCAAAGCAGAATTTGATCCTAACAGGCATTTATTATTAAGAAAAAACATCCCATCCTTGCTGCACAATGCCTTATCTTGATGTGTTCCCTGCTCGAGTTCTTTGTGTAGTAACAATAACTCCTGATCAACTTTGTTTTCTGCCCGGATTTTCTCCCAAATATCCAAGGTTGGCTCTGAACGTAATGCATTAATAGTTGCAGTGTCCTCATCTGAGAATTGCCTTGAAAGGGCATCTGCAACTACATTTGATATGCCAGATTTGTACTCAATTGTGAAATTATAGCCCATCAACTTGTACACATATTTCTGCTGCTCAGGAGTTTGAATTGCTTGTGTCAATAACTCCCTTAAGCTCTGGTGATCTGTTCTGAGGATGAAATGAGAACCAAGCAAGTAATGACGCCACTTTTTAATGCCCTCTGTCACTGCATACAGCTCACACACATAAGCAGAAGAGGCTGCCATTCTTGGCCCAAATTTCTTTCTAAAGAAAGATACGGTTTCCCATGCTGCAACAACACTGCCCCAGCCCCCAAATTCGATGCATCCGATTCAACAACAAATGAAGAAGCAAAATCGGGTAGCTGTAACACAAGAGTTGATGATACAACTTCCTTCAATGCTGTGAAAGCTTGCATTGCTGCAGGATTCCAAATCAGTTTCTTATGCTTCAGTAATTCAGCGATTGGATAAGCTATAGATGCATAACCCTTAACAAATCTATGATAATACCCCGTCAATCACAAAAAAGCTCTCAGCTGTTTAATTGATGTAGGTACTGGCCAATCAATCATTGCTGAAATTTTCTTGGGGTCGGCCTTTACACCATTGGTTGTGACTACATGCCCCAAATATGCTATCTCATCCACACCAAATTCACATTTACTCAATTTAACAAAAAATGAGTTTTGCAGTAAACATTGCAATGCAATTTCTAAATGGCTAACATGTTCAGTTAAGGATGAACTATAAATCAAGACATCATAAAAAAAAACCACGATAAACCTGCGCAAATAAGGATGAAAGATTCTATTCATGGCAGCTTGAAAAGTTGCAGGCGCGTTGGTTAGGCCAAAAGGCATCACTATAAACTCATAGTGACCCTCATGAGTTCTAAATGTTGTCTTGTGTATGTCTTCGGGTTGCATCCGTATTTGGTGGTAACCGGAGCGTAAATCAAGCTTGCTGAATATCTTGGCCCCAAATAACTCATCTATTGTGGGGATGGGGAAAGCATCCTTCACTGTCACCGCATTCAAGGCACGATAGTCAATACACATGCACCATGTTTTATCTTGCTTTCTGACTAATAAAACCGGAGAGGAAAAAGCACTATGGCTTTGTTGAATCCAGCCATTCGCAAGCAGGTTCGAAATTTGTCTTTCAATGTCTTCCTTTTGGTGATACGGGTACCTATATGGTTTTATCTTAACCGGTTTGGAATTGTCCACCAAGTTAATAGCATGAGACATCTCTCGAAAAGGAGGTAGTAATTTGGGAATATCAAACACTGGGTGATAAGCAAGCAATACCTTCCACAGCACTTCAGGTAATTTATTTTGTAAAAGGTAAAGATCAGAATTTACCTCTGAGGCCATGTTTGTCCCTTCTACCATGGATAAAGCATTACAATTGGCATCATCGAGCTATACATGCTGCATCTTTTTTTTTTTTTTTTTGTAATAACATGCTGCATCTTTATGTGTGGTCTCACACCTGTCAAAGTAATTAGCTTTTCTCCCCAAGTAAATTCCATCATAGATTCCCCATAATTGTGGGTAACCCTGCCCAAAGTGACTAGCCACTGCATGCCCAAAACCACATTCAAATCGACCAAATCCACCACATAAAGATCAGTAGTTACACAATGACCCTGAATCCAAAATTGGACCTTCATGTTTTTTTGTCACAGAGCAAAAATTCTCCATTGCCCAAGAATACTCGCATCTTGGTAGCCCGCATAATAGGTAATTGGAGCTCCTCGACTAACTGTCTTCTAATGAAACTATGTGAGCTACCCGAATCTACAAGCACTTGAACCTCTTTTCCTTTTACCTCAGCCAACAGAATAAGGGATCTGGTATCCACCTTTCCAGATAAGGAATGCAAGGCAACATCTACTCGAGAGCCCTGAGCATCCTCCTGACCCCATACAATTTCTTCCTCTTGTTCTTCATCCGAATACCCGTCATCGACTATCATCAGAAGCATCTTAGATTTGCAACGATGTTTTGATGTCCATTTCTCATCACACGTATAACAGATGCCTAAGTCCCTTTTCTTTTGTAATTCATCATTTGACAATTTCTTAATTGGTAAAGAAGACTGTGGAGTAGGTAAGGCAAGTGGTGCAGTAGCATTACCTTTCTCTGTCAAGCCCACAGTATATGGTTTCTGAAAAAATTTCTTTGGTTGATTGTTGAATGAAGACCGTAATTCCCCATGATGGCTATCATAGGCAATTACCAATTGCATGGCCTGATGTAACGAGGATGGCCAACGCAGCTGAATTGCTCCTTGCAATTCGGGTTGTAAACCAGCAACAAAATTTTTTTTTAACAAATCATCACTGACATTTGATACCTGAATCATCAGGCGCTGGAATTCAGCCATGTAATTCGCTAGTGATCCAGTTTGCATGAGTTTGGCAAGTACCCCTCAAATATTCTTAATTGGATGGGCCAAAACGCTCACGAACTGCTCGATTAAAGTCTTCCCAAGAATGAATCGTACCTCCGCTGAAAATCCATTGAAACCAATCGGCAGCAACTCCCTCCATTCTCAACCATGCAAGTTCCACCTTCATATGTTCTGGTACCTGTTGAATCTTGAAGAAAGCTCTGTTTTGAATAGCCAAGGATTCGGTTCCTTCCCATCGAATTTGGGAATTTCTGGTTTCACAAATTTCAACATATTCTGAGGATCATCCACGTTCCCACTCTGATGAGGAAAATTTTGCGCCGGTTGCTGATGAAACCCTGGAGGATTTGTCTCCATGGAACATTTGGGTATGTTGGTCAGAACCTCCTTAAAACTACCATGCAATTCTTGCACGCGTGCCTCCATCGCGATCAACAATTGTTCGATACGCAGGTTGTTTTGATTGTTCTGCTCCCGATATTGCTGAAATTCATCTGCAAGATCCTGAATCTTCATGGCTGGAATTCACCAGAATGAAAGCACCAATGATACACTACAAGTAGAGTAACTGAATAACAACACGTAACCAATTTCTTATTTCTCAATCAATGTTGTCCATTACACAATTGTATCTATTTATACTCACATATGCTTTACACGTATTTTCCTACTCAGCTATACTCAACACGTATCGGGTTATTACAAAGCCACTACCCACGTGTGGCACCTATACAATATGACTATATCAAAAACTATTCTTACATCTTCTACTGCATATAGTCTTTAGCCCAAGTTTGATATCCCTTCAATCTGATTCCACGCCTTGGAGCTCCCTTATCCCCTTCCTTCTTCGTATCAGTGGAGTTCATAGCAAATGTACACCAAAGTCCAAAGAGCTGGTCAGATAAAAGTTAATCTCAAAAAACTAAATTATATATAGCAGAATAGTAGATAAAAGTTTTGGATCTCTATGAGAGCAGAATATACCAAAACATTCAAATACAAATATATTTCATGCTCCCTTGCCATGCATTACTCATGCCGGTTTCCGTAACAAATGATTGGAAGGAAACAAACCAAACGGATAAATAACTCGCGAAAAGTAACGTGCCTCTAAGCTACAAAATGGAAAAAAAAATTGTACACAAGTACCACGGAAACCAAAAGTGAACAATTTTTTGTCATATTAAGAATTACTCCCGTGAAATTTTGCTTTCCCTCATGGAAAAAAAATGCAATTTAGAACCCTTATTTGCTTCCATGTTATACCAGATATGTATATTAATAGTAACTCACAAAATTTGCACCTAGCCAATTTCCCTTTTCTCAACCTTCTGGCCTGGAGCTTCCCAGCTGACACAGAATGAGTTTCTTGTGCAAGTTACTTTGCCTCTCCATGACATACAACGCCTTCTATCTGTGAATCATTTCATCAACTTATTGGTCACCATGTTGGATCCAACCGCATCCCTGCGCAAACCTTCCAAGTTTTGCATAGAACAAACATTTCACTGAAACCTTTTTTTTCTGAAATGAATACTCGAGTGCTTACGCATCAAATCTCCTCATTGTATCTTGAAAAGATTCTTCAATTTCACAACCAACCTCTATTCCTCCCTATTAAGATCATCCTATATCAATCAATAATGTAAATTTTAAGAGACAGTTCAACAAAATCCATAAATATTTAAATACACGTTGCTCCTGATGCTTATTATTAATAACTTACCCGATAATTAGTGTTGAGTATATCAATAGATCTCCGTGAAACATGGTTTACAAGTTCATCATCAATCTCAAAATGCCTCCCATACATTTTTTGTTGCTCCTCGGAGTTGCTGCCAACAATCTGTAAACCAAATTGAAACGCAACAGTAAGACTGAAACTAAGAGTGCTCAACAAATATAAAAATGATCCACTTCACCTCTTCACTTTAGTTTCTCTTTCTCAATAACTAAGTCTAAAAATTGACCACATGTAAATTACGTAAATGTACCATGACAGTTTCTCTCATTGTAATAAAACCATTTCCTCAAATATAAAAATGATCCACTTCACCTCTTCACTTTTTTTTCTTTTTCAACATCATTCAAAAACTCAAAGATATAAGCTTTTCCTTCTTCTCCAGAACAAGGGAGGTTTTAAGTCCATAATTCAAATTCCATTTTTCATTGGGCAAACTTGGTGAATTCAGAGATGCTTGTTATAAAGAATCTAGTTTCAGTTCAAGCACATTACCTTAATGGCTACTTTCTGCCCCTTCTTCGCATAATCAACAGGTTTATGGTTGTTCTCAATCGAGGCAATGCGGCCAATATCAATGAACTCTCTGGAAGGAATACAAATAGGAGTCCCAACCTGTCAAGTAGACAATATCAGATGCAAATTTAAGAAAAAACACGACAATTAATTTTTGCGCATTGCACACAACAGACTTCATAACGTGACATGACTCTCGTTGACACCATAGCCCAAAAAAATAAGGTGGATCTTAAATGGTCAGCAACTGGGCTTCGCTGAGACCAATCTGAAAATTAATGATGCACAAAATGTAAAAACACACATAATGGGAGAATCATCAGAACTGAGCAAGCATATATTAAATAAACACAAAAATTTATAATCATAACAATAATGATAATGATAACAAAAAAAAAAAGGTCGACCCAGTTCAAGACCCACTCCGTGAGTGTCTGGGGAAGGGAAATTTGAGTTAAGCCTCACCCCTGCTTTGCGGGGGGCCGAGTCAAACCCCTTACCTGGAACACCACGGTAAGCAAGCTTACCGCTGAGCCAGGCCGGCCCTTCAATAATAATAAAAATAAAAATAATGATAATGACAATAATAATAATAACAATAATGATAATGATGATAATAATAATAATTATAAAATATTATTATTATTATTATTTAAGGGTGATTATTGGATGAAATCTAGTGGTAGGAGCCATTTTGGCAACAAAAAATTCAAGCTCTGGCATTTTCCCATAGGGAATGGATATAAAAGACTCGGCTGATAAATTATGTAGCTTGACGATGAGAGTCAAGCACAATATTTCACTTCTACACTTAATTTTATACAAGTCTATATACAACTCATCCATTTTTTCAAATGTGCCATGACTAAAGACAGACAGTTCTAAGAGTGGAAGATCTTCCCCCAACTTAAAGACTCCATATTGAAATCAATTAATTAGTTTGGAAACAAAACCAAGCTCAAACTAGTGTCTAAAGTCTTCCAGATGTTGATCAACAGACTAAGGCTATTATTGTTTGAGAAGGTGGAAAATGAGGATAAATGTGAGAATGGAGCAGGACAGCAGAATGCAAAGGTTTATTTTCACTAATTGTTGGTTAGACGGATAAAAATTCACTTTAAGCTCACTTTCATACTAAGAACCACAATTTGAGGGGTGGAATGTAAGTAAGTTGCACTCCACTTTCAATCTTCCAACATTTCTGTTGTACCAAGCAAGTGTAAAATGTTTTCATTCCAACATTTTCACCTCCCAATTTTCTAACTAGTAGAACAACTGCAGCCTAAAGTTATACAAGGGACAGAGAAATATGATTGCTAATCCCTTTGTCAAATATGGATCGTAAACAAAAATACAACTGTTGAATTTACTCCAGGCAAAAGCAAAGCACCTTATCTCTAGAAAACTGTTATTCATCATATACATTGCAGCCGTATTAAATTAAAAAATAATACCTTTGCAATGCCTTCAAGTATATCAACTCCCAAAACAATTGGATCCTTATTGTTGAAAATGCAATTCGGTAAGATTTTCAGAACACATGGGAAGACTGCCTCATCAGCAACTTCTCTCTTTTTCTCCTCCTTAATGTTGTCAATATAAGCCTTAAATTGATCAAACAGATGATAAATGATATCAGCGATGAAAATTTTCACACCCAATTCATCTGCAAGTTCTCTAGCCTCAGGAGTGACTTTGACATCAAATGCCAATATAGTAGCATACTCTCGTGTCTTTTCAAGCATTACACTGGCCTTCATTACATCCTTTTTATGTACAGGGCCTATGCTTATACCACTAACAGGAATATTCACTTCAGGAGTTTTCAAAAATTCCAGTAATGCCTCCAAGGAGCCAAGGGTAGATGCCTGTACACAAACACCCTCTCCGCTCCTGTCAATCCTGCTCATGACTGACCGCATATCTTCCATTGTTGCTTCTTTAACATCTTCCAAGTCATCATCAGGGTTCACCACATATAAACCAGTGCCAGCTATAGCATGTTCAAGCCCCTGGAAAAAAAAAGCCACAATAAAACCAAATCTCTACACATTCATAGACATGAGGATTAAGAAAGACATGATTGGATAAAAGCTTGATTAAAAAGAAGTCAGATCAATATCACCGAGAAGTACCTGGGCAGTAATCTTTATACCCATTGCAGCTTTGATTTGTTTGTGATGGAGATAAGTTCCCTGAAATTAGACCACCATCACTTAGTTATTATGACACATACTGAATAAAACACTCCCTCTGCCAGGATGAAATTTATTGATTAAGAATGTATTACAGCAAACAAACTGTTGACGTTTGATATACATGGATGAGAAGTTCATTTATTCAATCCAATAAAATAAAATTTGTCTGGTATAAGAAACAAATAATCCAAGAACCCTCTCCACCAAGTGGGTGTCTCCCAATATTTTATGACCTCTCCCAACTGTTGATTCATATTAGCATAACAATATGAAGTATAAACACATATATTTGCCAGAACACTTCCAAGTTCTAGCTTATGGAAGTCTCAAAATTATTTTAAAAAAAGAGACGGAAGTTACAGAATTTTAAGAACTTGAAGCCCAATAAGCCCTTCAAATACATCCATTTAGTAATTAATACGAGTAATAGTATATGGGTAATCCTTTCATTCACCAACAACAAAGTTGATTTCAAAGCTCTAAACACATTTCTAAAAATAACATGCTCTTTCATAGCCAGAAGCACACCTGCACGCACTCACACACCGGAAGAGTTGTACATAGGCTACAACTATAAGCATGGTTTTCAAACAGAGTTAAAGATCCAAGGGCACAAAAAGCAAGTTAAATCACATGTAAACTCTCTTGTTGTCAAACTTGTACTAGTTTACGAGCTAAACACTCGATTCTACTTGCAAGCCTGGATTTACAGATGGACTTGAGTGCAGAATTAGGGGTATTCATCAACCAATCCAAACCGATTCAAACCGCGATGACCGAATTGAAAAACCGAAAAACCGAATTAACCAAAAACCCGAAAAAAAATGCATATTTTAATTGGATTGGATCGGTTTTCGGTTTGGTTGGTGAAAACCGATCCAATATATTACGTGTTTATTGTTTTTGAAATTCCGCTACTTGTTTTGTAGATATGGAATCTTGGATGTTATTGATAGCAAACTACCTTGTTTTAGTTTTTTTTTGTCTATTATTCTATTTTAACTCCATGAAATTTAAAACTTGTTTTAGTTTGAAGACTTGAATTTTCTAGTAGTTTATAACTTTGTATGGCTTCATTTTAACATAGCTAGTGACTTGTATGGCTGAAATTTTAGACTTTTCGAAAAACCGAAAACCATTCCAATCCAAATTGTAACATCCCCGTCTCGAGCAGGTTCAATTAACATGCATATGATATAAATAGAAACAACGGAAGACTTAACTTACGAAAAATACGAGCTAACTTTTTCTTTTTTTACTTTAATTCTTACTCGGCGTAAACGAAAATCGGGCAGAGTTTCCTTTATAAATCGGACAACTGGGGATTTTCCAATCCCACTCAAAAGCATTTCCTGATAAACAGTTTATACAGCACATCAATCCAGAAGTACCAGTCATGCAGATATAATCAGATACCCATCCATGGGCGCATGCATAACTTGGCTCAGTGCCGCTATATCTAACAGCATGCAATCCAAAACGTAAACATATCTGAATACTACATCATCATATAACGTGCCTGAATACTCAAATGTACATGCATCAAACTGACAGACATGTAAACATATACAGGCCATATACAAAATAAAGGATCAATGTCATGATCCATCAAAGGCGAAAATACAAAATGACATGAATTTACTTCAAAAAAGTAGTAGCCTACATCCACTCAAAATTCGATCCGTCAACTGCCTCAGCCACGTGTCGTGTCCCTGCCTAGTGAGGACTCACCGGGAATCTGCGCACCTGAAAATATGTCCCCAACGAGGGGTGAGATTACATATCTCAATAAGCTCCAGGTTTATAGAGAATTCTCCATACCCCTGGCTCACTCCTGCACAAAAGTCAGATACAGAGTATACAATGCACATATAACAGATATCTTTACTGAACAGAGCATATAACATATATTACAGAGGCGTACGTAGTCGTTTCCAAGGGAGGACCCCAAGCGGAAATCAACGCACGTGTTCCCGAGGGAGGACCCCAAAGCGGAACCAGACATATCAGAGGCGTACACCATCAGTCCCGAGGGAGGACCCCAAAGCGGACATCCGAGTACTATACAATCAATGGCCAGAGATTGTTACAGAAATCATATTACAGAAGTCATATCAGAGCAAAACATATCATGTTATCAAATAACTCTATATGAATGCATTTATACAAAGCATCTAAATAACAGTCATACAGTCCAACCATAGTTCACTAACCATGGTGGAGCACTTAAGCAGGAAAAGACTCCTTAAACATAGAGCTTACCTCTTGAAGCTTTATCAATCCGCTTACTTGTGGCTCAAGTTACTTATATATCTTCAAGAGATTCCAATTCCTTTTTAGTCCCTAGGTACACCTAGAGCAAGGATCCATAAATACAAATTAATAAAATGCCATCATGCCTAGCTTTCACATAAGGCATACATTTTATCGCTTCTTTTCGTTTCTTTACGTTTTTGCTAATGCTATGCCAATACACAAGTCTAGACCTCTTTATAATCGTTGGTGTTCTTTAATTTGATCAAGTATTCCGTTAAGAATTTCCAACATAATCATAGCATTTTACTTTAAAGGACTGTGGGCCTAAAATTAGGAAATCAATATATTTTTCCATGCTTTCTTTTCAAACCATTTCACTTCATGACTTATCATTTTCATACTTTGAAATACACATATTTTATTAAAATAAAATATGACAACATCTTTCCCTAAACATCCTATATGTCGAATCCTTTAAGGGAATTTCCAAAGATCCTTCTCTTTTACAATACATTTTCCTCACTTAATTTAACAACTACACGTACATAAATATATATATATATATATATATATACCAAGTTCCAATTTAATTTTTGGGAATCTCAAGCCCTTTAAATCCTTCAAAGCCGAAACATCAAGGGTATGTTTCAAAGGATTTTCTTTCAAATTTAACATTCTTACTAACTCATCAAATTTCCTCTTATTCAAGCACATTAAACCTTCCCAACACATACAATAAATCTTTGCACATCACCCCTAATTACCCTATCAAGGCCGAAATCTAGGGTATGTCACCATGGGATTTTTTTCCAATTTTTATACATGTTCATATGCTTATTCCACATTCCTATATCCAACACATCATCAATCCATCATCAATTCAAATTTTAAACTAATTTATTTCTCACTCAAAACATGCTCATAAATTTCAAGACATAAATCACAAAAATAAAAGCATAGGATTAGAGGTTTCTCACCTATAGTTGCTATTCCAAGCTCCAAAGAACAAACCCCCAGCTTTGCTCACTCAAAAACTCATTTTTCTTCCTCCAATGAATAGTAACTCGAAAATGGGGGGGAGGAAGAACTCTTCACACACTGAACTATAGCTCAAATTGATAGGTGGAATGGATTCATTGAGTAGTTCCTAATCGATTTCATGTGGTGGGTCTTTGAATTTGGAGAATGGAGGATGAAGAAATCAAAGAAAGAAATTTTGAAACCCTAGCCCTTCTCCTCCATGTGCAGCTCGGCCATCCAAGAGAGAGAAGAAAAAATTCTGAAATGAATAGTGATTCATTTAAGTGACAACGCTATATAGGCACACGTGGCCCTTTTCATCGGATGTTTTTCTATCGCGTATTTTAACTTAAACTGACTCGGAACTCACTTAAGGCTACAAACATATTTTTATTTTTCTAAAATCATTTACATTAATTTTTATTTCCTAAGGAACAATATTCTTAATTTACAGTATGGTTTCTGCACCGTTTTTGACGAAATGCACTGTTAACCACTAACTGTACTTCGTTTACTTCTGAACTTAAAAATTAACTTATCATTTCTTTGGGCCCATATTGACTTGCTTGGCATATATTGGACTTTCTTATTCTTATTTCATCAATTATTTGCTTCTGGACTCTACCAGTTGCTTCAACAGCAGTACAAAATACCCGGTAGAAACACTATTCACGAGATTTTCACGGAAAGTGCCAGACTATACAATTTTTCGTTCTGTACTCATATTTGTTGTCAGAATTGTCAAATTATGTTTCTAAAATCATTTTGCTCATTTAAGCTCTACCGATTAATTCATAAAACTGTAAATTCTCCGGCAGAACGCACTGTTCATAACATAGTCATGATTACAGTCAAAATACTCGAAATCGCTCCATGGATCTAATTATGGAATTTAAATCCTTAAATTAAATCTCTAACTAAGATTTACCAATTATGTCATTATACAAACCGAATAAAATTGGCTTGGATCGGATTTGAAAAAAGAAATACAAACCGAATGGATGATTAAATGATCAAACCAAAGGAATTGGATCAGAAATTTTTCCTTCAAAACCAATCCAATCTAGACCGCGAACACCCTTTAACCTACAACTAGATTTACACATGGATTTGACCTCAGAATGCAGTTGTAAGTGCTGACTAAGTATAATATAAAAGTTTTCACTTTATTACTTTTGTTTACTTTGTTATGGATTTGAACTTTAAACATTAATTATGGATATGATATTATGTTTGGGGTACCGGGATATTTTTTTTAAATAATATTTTTGAAGAGTGAAAACTCTTATGGGAAGAATTTACTAGTCAAGCTTACTAGCTGAGTTAACCTTAACTCTCAAGGTTGGCAACCTTGGCCACAAACTTAGCAACAAGAGACGTGTACTGATAAAACTTGGCCACAAGCTTACGTTGCAGGGTTAGAGCCCTCTAAAAGGGAATGCATATCTTTCCAAGGGTTTGATTTGAGTCATTACTGATAAAATTTATGTTAAGAATCAGTGAATCACCAGTCAATATTTTTCATGTTAAGCATAATGGTCAGAATCTCACAATCCTTTCCCTAGCTTCCAACACTGAAGGGATCACATGCACTCATTTGTGTATGAAATCAACAATAAAGGGGAAGGGGGGGGGATTTTCAACTCATCAAAAAAGAATCTTGTTCATGTGCATACTAGAAAGTTATGTAGCAAAGTTCTAATTTTCCTATCAAGTAACAACTGAAAACCATACCTTAACACGGAGCTCTTTCATTGGATGAGGTGTCAATAAAGCTCGAATTGTGGTAACAATTGGCACCTGTAATAGAAATTTCATCAGTCAGAAGTAGAGGGCAAGTAGTAAGAAATGATGCAGTGCAAGATGCTTGCCTGCATTCCACAGACAACTATTTGATCTCCTTCATGAAGAACACCATTAACTAAAACAACATCAATAGTAGTTCCATGGCCTTCAATAACTTTGACCTCCAAAACAGTACACTGGTAGCCACAATCAAATAACAATTAGGTCCCTAAAGTTAAACGCTTGTAAAGCACTAAACCAATTTGAATATTATGTGGCAATAAAGCTAACCTGCACTTCTTCACCGTATGTAAGTTTCTCAACCATTGTTTTTTGGGTCCACTGAACCATTAGTGTAACATCCCGAGCACTGACGAAGGCGGGGAGTGATCGCCGGTGCAAAGAGGCACGGACAAGGAGCGACTCCTGACATGCTTCCAGCGGGGGTTACATGCATGAATGAATCGAATCGACACCCGAAAGAGAGGGATTCCAAAGGCTGTGCAGGTATAAGGCTACTCAGTTTGGGATAGCTTATAAGAATTAATTGGTACTACCTATGCTAACAAGATGCATCTGCTTTTCGGTAGCCCGGATCGGAAGAACTCCATAGTTAAGCGTGCTTGACTTGGAGCAATTCTAGGATGGGTGACCTCCTGGGAAGTTTTCCCGGGAAGTGTGCGAGTGAGGAAAAACACACTGAAAAGTCTCGTGTTAGTATGTGGGGATAGTCATTGATTCTTGAAGCGGTCAGGCGTTACAAGTGGTATCAGAGCAGGGCCTCTCATCAGTACGGTGTGGTTCGAGGACGAACCAGGCAGAAGCTGGTGGGCATGTAACATCCCGAGCGCTGACGAGGGCGGGGAGTGATCGCCGGTGCAAAGAGGCACGGACAAGGAGCGGCTCCTGACAGGCTTCCAGCGGGGGGTTACATGCATGAATGAATCGAATCGACACCCGAAAGAGAGGGATTCCAAAGACTGTGTAGGTGTGCGACTGCACAGTTTGGTATAGCTTGTAAGAACTAATTGGTACTACCTATACTAACAAGATGCATCTTCTTTTCGGTAGCCCGGAACGGAAGAACTCCATAGTTAAGCGTGCTTGACTTGGAGCAATTCTAGGATGGGTGACCTCCTGGGAAGTTTTCCCGGGAAGTGTGCGAGTGAGGAAAAAGCACACTGAAAAGTCTCGTGTTAGTATGTGAGGATAGTCATTGATTCTTGAAGCGGCCGGGCGTTACAAGTGGTATCAGAGCAGGGCCTCTCATTCAGTACGGTGTGGTTCGAGGACGAACCAGGCGGAAGCTGGTGGGCATGTAACAAAGAGGCAGGGAGTGATCGCCAGTGCAAAGAGGCACAGACAAGGAGCGGCTCCTGACAGGCTTCCAGCGGGGGGTTACATGCATGAACGAATCGAATCGACACCCGAAAGAGAGGGATTCCAATGGCTATGCAGGTATAAGGCTGCACAGTTTGGGATAGCATATAAGAATTAATTGGTACTACCTATTCTAACAAGATGCATCTGATTTTCGATAGCCCGGATTGGAAGAACTCCATAGTTAAGCGTGCTTGACTTGGAGCAATTCTGGGATGGGTGACCTCCTGGGAAGTTTTCCCGGGAAGTGTGTGAGTGAGGAAAAAACACACTGAAAAGTCTCGTGTTAGTATGTGAGGATAGTCATTGATTCTTAAAGCGGTCGAGCGTTACAAATAATAATAACATATCTGGGATTCCTTCACCACTACAACATGAAAGACTCAATATCAATACAACAACACCCATATGAGGAGCATTAAGCAGATTATACAACAGTCTTATGCAACAATAAAAAAGATGGTTTTCGTCCTAAGGCAAAGATTTAACAATCTTCCAGGCATACTAGCACCCAAAATAAATGGAGATGTGCCCCCCACTTTCCACACACACGCCCCTGTCTTCTCCCTAAGTTCCCACCAAATCAACATTTTTTGCATAATTTCAGCGAGAGCTCATAAAGGGTGAACCCATTTTGAAACATCCCAACAAAATGTTTGAAACAGTAAAAGATGCTTTGTAATAATGAAGAAAATGCTGAAAGCAAATGGAACGAAACTCTTCTGAAACCAACAAAACATGTTGACTTAAAATTTGGGCACCTTTAAAATGAAGAGATATTGTATAATATTATCTATATTAACGACAGAACTATTAAAAGTAAGTTTGATGTAACCAGCCATTGTATCAATTAACAATCCAATTTTTTTTTGATTGGTTTCGCACAGACCTTACCGCCAAATTTCTTCTGATTGACATAGGAAGAAAGAAGTTTGATGTAACCACCCCCACATTCTATGTCCTGCTCAAATTTGATAGAATACTGGACCACTAGAGTTCTGTCCTTATTGCTCAATACTGGTATTTTTGCAGATATTGCAAAATGTTTGGAAAAGGGGTTAAGCATACATCATTTTTTTCTCTCTTTCTTTTTCCTGTTCTTTTTTCCCTTTCCATGTACCTGAATTTCCAAAGAATTGTAATCTATGAAGCACTGACACTTCAAAAACTCTTATGTGTCGTGTCCGACACTTCTCGACACTCTCCGACACTCCGATACTCACTCCAACACGCGTTATAGAAATTCAAAAAAAGGTTCAAATGTTGCGTTGCGTTTAGTTTTTAGTTCGAACTATTAGATTCGTTGGATCACAATTACCATTTTATTGAGTTTAATATAAATATTGGGATATCTTATGTTTCTTTGCAAAATTGATGAATATTATATGTTTAGTTTCATTTTTTTGTTAAATTATTGAATATTAAATATAATATACACTACATAAATTCAAAATATTATTTAATATCAAAATGTGTCCTAACGTGTCGAAATGTAACATTTTTTAGAATTATCGTGTCGGAGTATTGTGTCGTGTCGTGTCACGTATCCCGTGTTGGTATCGGTGCTACATAGATTGTAATCCAATATGACATTACATTAACCCTAAACCCTAAGATTCACCAAAATAGAAATTGAGCACTTGAGCGTGAGTTTTAGAGATGATTAGGACACCTTTGTCATCAGGATACCTTTGTTTCGGACCGTGATCGGGTATTTGTGAGTAAGTTTTGGTCTGCCTTATTTAAGTTGACGGGCACAAAGCTGCGATTTAGTTCGGCCTATCATCCCCAAACGGATGGACAAACCGAGGTGGTCAACCGTACCTTGGAAGCTTATTTGCGTTGTTTTACTAATGGGCATCCCAAAGCTTGGGCTAAGTGGTTGTCATGGGCGGAGTTTTGGTTCAACACATCTTATAACCGCTCAATCCAAATGACTCCATTTCGGGCATTATATGGGAGGGATCCACCCACCATCATAGCATTTCCTTCGGCCACTACATCAGTAGCTGCAGTGGAGACTTGGATGCAAGCCCGAGATGCAATTCTGCAGGATCTCAAGGGGAACTTAAGCCAAGCTCAATTGAGAATGAAGGTTCAGGCTGACAAGAAAAGACGTGAGGAGGAATTTACTGTGGGGGATATGGTTTTTTTGAAGATTCAGCCATATAAGTTACGATCTCTGGCCAACCGTGTCAATCAAAAATTAAGTCCAAGATACTATGGACCTTTCCCTATAGTGGAGAAGGTGGGGCCAGTTGCCTACAAGTTAGAGCTGCCTTTATATTCAAAGGTTCACCCGGTTTTTCATGTGTCACAATTAAAGAGGGTTGTTCATCCAAGCTTGACGATCTGGGATCTGCTAAGTTGCTTGTCGGATTCCTTAGAGTTACAGGTGCAGCCAGCAGCATTTCTCCAGTCTCGTAGGACGTTGGATGGTCAATGGGAGGTTCTGGTCCGTTGGGAGGAGCTTCCGGACTGTGACTGTACGTGGGAAGGGGTAGCAGATTTTCAGTCCCAATTTCCTTCTTTTCACCTTGAGGACAAGGTGAATTTTGGAGAGGGGGATGTTGATGGACCTGGGGTTGATGGACCGGTTGGGGTAATTGGGCCTATATCTGTTGATGGGTCGATTGCAACATCGGTTGATGGACCTGTTGAAGTAGTTGGGCCTATGGCTGATCCTGTTAGTAATGGGCAGGGATCTAATGTTAATAGGCAAGGACTGAATGTTGGAAGGGTTGTGCTGAAAGGTCCTCACAGGTTCTTTGATGAGGTGCCCACACGCAAGTCAGTTAGGAGGGCAAAAAGAAGGGTGGCATTATACAAATTGAAGTTAGTTAGGATGATAGACACGTGGGAGGCTGCACATGGGGAGAGCAATGTGTAGTGAGCAAAGAGAGGGATCAGGATATAAGTTGGTTATTTTGGCATGGTAGAGGGTAAGGAGAAATTGGTTAGGGGTAGTGGAGCAATGGTACTGAGCATGAGTGTCTCAGTCATTGCATCAGGAATACCAGTGTTTCTTCCTCAATCGGATATTTCATAGAGGGAGGAGATTTATTTTGTGTCAGTAGTCTCTTATTCAGTGTAATTGAGGAGCTGATCCTTGTGTGATTGCACTGATATAATAGAAGTATTTCTTTATGATACATTGTTCTGTTATGTTTGTTATTTGAAAGGTGTTTGCTGGATCTCATTTACTCGTGCAGGATTCTGGTGCCAACATCCTCCACCTGCACTGACTCCACTTCTTCAACCTTTTCTGGTTCCTCTGGAACCACATCAGTGGTAGCCTCCTTTGCTTCTACACTTTCAGTTGTCTGAACAGCAGCAGCACCATTCTGATTACGATGGGTTGGTTTTGACTTATTTGTCTGATATATGGGTTTTTTTGGCTGGAGCATTGGAGTCCCAGGAAGAGTCACGCCCCCTGTGCTATTGAGAATCTGCCTCCTCATTGCCTCCAAATGACGGGCTTCTTCTTTTTGCTTACCAGTTAACAGTTTACCTTCTTGTTTCTTTTTCTGGAGTTTCTCCTTTTCTCTTTCCTTCTTTCTGCGTCTAGCCTCTTCAGCCTGTCTCTCAAGTTCCTCTTGCCTACTCTGTTCCTCTTCTTCCTTCCTTTATCTCTCCTCCTCTTCTTTTTTCTTCCTTTCTTCAGCCTCTTTTCTTCGAGCCAGTGCCTCCTGCATCTCCATAACATGCTTTGGCACTTTCTTGTCAGTTGCTTTAGTCTTCGACTCATTCTTCTTTGATTCAATCGTCTCATTTTTAATTTCTTCTGTTTCATTTTCTGGTACACTTCCAGCGGCTGCTTGTAACACCCCGTTCTAGAACCGGTTTGTTAACATCGCATTATGATATTAAACGCAGTTACAATCACATTGGTGCAATTAAAACTCGAATTTTTTTTTCTTTTTTTAAAACATGCCGAATTTATAATGCCCAATTGTGTGACCATAACCTTATTACATTGCGGAATAAAATAAATTAAGCTTAACATCATATCATTATTTTGTTCGAGTTCAATACTAAACTCTCTTAATATATTATTAAATTGGAATTTCTATACTTACTTTATAGTTCTCATCTCATACTATGTTATAGATCTCATAGATAGCTTCGCGTGGGTTCAAACCGCGCTCAGATCAGAGATCTGAAGCTCAAGTTATGACTATTTTAGTAAATTGGGTTGGTACTGTCTCGGGATGCGTGCCCGAGCGCTCAAATGGGCGCTCGAGCGCCCACTGCGAAGAATTTTGGTCACCATCAGGTCATTCAGAGCGCTTGGGTGGGTGTCTGCGCGCTTGAGCGCCCAGAGGCAAGGGCTTTCACTCATTTTCATGTATCTAGCGCGCTTGGGCGCCCAAAACAGCGCTTGAGCGCCGAGAGGCAGGGGCTTTCCCTCATTTTTACGTATCTAGCGCGCTTGAGCGTCCAAACCAGCGTTTGAGCGCCCTCCACCTGGGGCAGACTTGGTCTCCCCTGTTTTTGGGTGAATTACTTGGGGAAACTCCATTCCCCATTCATTCTTCAAGGGTTATTACACCTAATTGACAAGGAGAAACCAACCATGGTCACACACCATGTGGCACCTACATTCTATAACTCTTTACCAATACATGAATTCTAATCTTTCAAGGTACTCATACACTAAGAGAAGCATGCATACCATTTCATCATACATATATCTCCATTAATTACAACATGTATTAATTACAAAATCAGGGGACTTAGCTACCAAAAGAACTATGATCAACCCCTTGGCTCTCAACAACAAAAGAGGCACCAAAGGAGGTGAGCATAGGCTAAGTCCATCCAATAAAGCATGATATACGAATGACAATCGGCTTTCAACTATAAGTCTTATACATGGTATTTCTACATCTCATGTATAATCCTAAAAAATGCAACATCTTCATGCATCTACTAATCCAAATATGGCCACTTGCCATTGGAGGCTCGTGCAACATCTTTACCTGAAAAGGGGTCCCCACAACACGGGGTGAAATATACGAATATATCACAGTAAACCAGGGGTCCTTGGAGCATCTCTCCACCCCATAGTTCAATAACAGTGTAATAGCAATAGCAATAATAATGCAATAAATACATATCCATGCAGTGTGTAACAAACATCTCCAGGAGAAATTCCTCGAGCTCTCAAGCTGTCCTAAGGATGCTCAGATGCAAATAGTCCTACTGGCCAGCTAAACTACCAAGTATGATTTACGCATCGTCATGCAACATACCAACATAGGGAAACACCATCATATGCCACACCAAAGCATACACATACGTATAACAAAGCATTAAATTATTTCATTGCATTTATATACACTATCACAACCACTACCCAATCAGGGCTTGGTGGAACAATCAAGGGAATTATATCCAAGGTCTGAAGGCTTACCTCAAGCTTCCAATTCACCCTTTGTTCTTCACCAATCTCAACAATACTCTTCTTCAAAACCAACACCTACACATGGTGTAATGCAATCAACACATTGCATCCAAGAGTATTTCATAATCATCAATCAACTACTCAATTCATACCACAACACAAGTATGAGGTTACCAATTCCAAGGAGCTAATCAAGCTCCATAGCTTACTCCAACGGTTGGTCACTCAAGGTTGGTCCAAATGCCTCAATCCTAGACATCATATGGACACAATCAATATCCAACCAAACCAACCATTTATCACAATTGCAAGAAAACCCACAATCAAGTATATAATCCTACAATTTTCCAAGTGTACACCAAGGACTAACTAAGCTCATTTGCACCGATTAAATGTCATTACTAACATTTTTTACTACATACATTAAGCATTAATCCTCCTAGGACATAGCCATTTAACTCACATTATCATTAAAACCCTAAAATTTCCAACTCAACAAAACCATGAAAGAGAGAAGGGTTTCTTACCACAATCACCACCACAATGGCCCAATGGAGGTGTTCCAACCCACAACCATGGAAAACTTCACTTCAACCTCCACAAATACCTAATTTTCGCCACCTTTAACAAGAGAAATCTCCCTCCACAATGATTCCCACTCAAAACTAAGTTAGGGTTATGAAAGAGGGGAAGATTTGGAGTGGTTTAGGCTTTGGCATCATCCAATTTGGTTGAGGAATGGTGGGTCTTTGGATTTTCCTTCTCCCTTCCTTTCTCTCTTCTTTTCTTCCTCTGTGAGTAGCTCGACGGGAATGGGGGGAAATAATGGGTTCTATTGTTGCTTGGGTCACTTAACATATGTTAAGTGGTTTTAAGCGGGTATCGACTCATCTATCTATTTAACTCCATTAATTACCAAACTTTACCCAAGTGTCTGGAATATTTTTCTAGGAATATTTTCACTTCCATTTTTATATTTTGGGTACTTTTGCCTGCACCCATTAATACCCCTTAATTTTCACTGAGTACACTTTTTACCTCCAAAGTGACTCCAATTCATTTAATTAAGTCTTATACTTAATTTTACTCACTATTACATGCTTAATTATTTAATCACATGTAATTTTATGGTATCAGAGCAGGGCCTCTCTTCCAGTACTGTGTGGTTCGAGGACGAACAAGGCGGAAGCTGGTGGGCATGTAACATCCCGGGCGCTGACGAGGGCGGGGAGTGATCGCCGGTGCGAAAGGGCATGGTGCGAAAGGGCACAAACAAGGAGCGGCTCCTGGCAGGCTTCTAGGGACGGGGGTACATGAATGAATCAAATCAACACCCGAAAGAGAGGGATTCCAGAGACTGTTCTAGTATGGGACGGTGCAGTTGGGAATGACTTATAAGAATTAATTGGTACTACCTATACTAACAAGATGCATCTGCTTTTCGGTAGCCTGGAACGAAAGAACTCCATAGTTAAGCGTGCTTGACTTGGAGCAATTCTGGGATGGGTGACCACCTGGGAAGTTTTTCCGAGAAGTGTGCGAGTGAGGACAAAGCACGCTGAAAAGTCTCGTGTTAGTGTGTGGGGACAGTCGTTGATCCTTGCAAGTTGTCAGGCGTTACACTGCAGCCGCCGCCTACTTCTCTTTTTCCTTTTCCTTATGTAAATACAATTCAATATTTAATTAAATATCCCTTGGGTCTCAAAAGCATGACCCATCCGTTTAGGCTTGTTCTTAATGACAAAGGAGACATTATCATTCATCATACCAAGGAATAACTTGATCTCATGGAAACTTTCACCACATAAAAGAAATGGTGAATGCCCAATTAATGGGCTCCAAAACCAGCCATTGTATCAATTAACAATCCAATTTTATTTTTTTTGGTTTCGCACAGACCTTACCGCCAAATTTCTTCTGATTGACATAGGAAGAAAGAAGTTTGATGTAACCACCCCACATTCTATGTACTGCTCAAATTTGATAGAATACTGGACCACTAGAGTTCTGTCCTTATTGCTCAATACTGGTATTTTTGCAGATATTGCAAAATGTTTGGAAAAGGGGTTAAGCATACATCATTTTTTTCCCTCTTTCTTTTTCCTGTTCTTTTTTCCCTTTCCATGTACCTGAATTTCCAAAGAATTGTAATCTATGAAGCACGACACTTCAAAAACTCTTACGTGTCGTGTCCGACACTTCTCGACACTCCGATACTCCCTGACACTAAATTCAAAAAAAAGTTCAAATGTTGCGTTGCGTTGAGTTTTTAGTTCCAACTATTAGATTTGTTAGATTACAATTACCATTTTATTGAGTTTAATATAAATATTGGGATATCTTATGTTTCTTTGCAAAATTGATGAATATTATATGTTTAGTTTCATTTTTTTATTAAATTATTGAATATTAAATATAATATACACTACATAAATTCAAAATATTATTTAATATCAAACCGTGGCGAAATCTAACATTTTTTAGAATTATCGTGTCGGACTATTGTGTCGTGTCGTGTCACGTATCCTGTATCGGTATCGGTGCTACATAGATTGTAATCCAATGTGACATTGCATTAACCCTAAACCCTAAGATTCACCAAAATAGAAATTGAGCACTTGAGCGTGAGTTTTAGAGATGATTGGGATACCTTTGTCATCAGGATCTCCAGACCATTTTCCTGATGTGTGCTTGAAGGTACCCGCCTTTCCTTCACTCCTTTTCCAATCAGACAAGACCCAACGGCTCTTCCATCCATCTTTTTCATATAAACCATATTAACCGGTTAGAAAACTAGCCTCTGTTGTTGAATCAACTAAACTAACAAAAACCGAAGCAAGTAGAATATGGCAGTACAAGATATCATCAGGAAAACCAAAAATGTAAAACAAAAAATTCAGGACCTGAAGAAATCCCTGATCAGGTCATACATCAAATTCAGAATTCTAAGTTGGCCAGGATCATAAAAACAGATATAACTTTGCTGATACATGAAAAAAGCAACATAAAATCAAAAGGGCCAAAACAAAAATTTCCATTGGCCAATAACACGATCAAGTGAAGGAGACTAGTTAAAGGCAGCAATAAGTTTTGGGAAGTTGTGTTAGGAATAGGAATTACCTTGGAACCTCTCCTCAAAAAAGATCTCAGAGAAGGCAAAATGAAAGAGAAAGAAAGAGTGAAGAATTAGAAAGAAAAGAAAGAGCTTAACAAGTTGAGGAAGCATTAAACTTTACTTCCTTTACTTCACTTCTTCGCTGCCACTAACATACAAACAGCGAACATAATCCACCGCTAAAGTTGCCTTAAAATAACAACGTAAGATTCGCATTATACTTAAATGTTGTTCGGCCATTATTCATTTATTAATCTGGAAATGATTAATATTTTATAGACTCGACAGAAATTAAAAAATGAACAGACTGACCCTAGTATTATTATTTCACTGAAAATTGGATCAGCCTCACAAAATTGGGTTGCTTACATTCTTGTCATCCTTTAATTTGGAGCTTCACAGTATCATCTAATCAAGTTTGTTTTGCAAAATTATGTTTCATTCTTCCAAGGTAGGACTTGTCCTGCATCCAATAACCATCCTTCACTTCGGAAAAGTTTGTACACTTTCTGTCCGTATGAACTGAATGAGCTGAAATTAAACCCTTCATTTATATATTCCTTAACAAGGTCACAATCTTATGTTTCTTTTTCTGCTCTGATGAAACTAGAAGATTGGTACTTTTTTTTTTTTTTTTTTCATTTCATGAAAAATGTCATTCATGGTTGTGCCACGTATTAAGAATTGACAACTGAAATCTGAAATGAGTATGTTTCAGGCTTCATACTTTGGCACCACAAGTTTTTATATCTGCCTTGATAACCATTAGGGGTGTTCGCGGTCTGGATTGAATCGATTTTAGAAACAAAAATCATCCGATCCAATCCCTTCGGTTTGATCATGTAATCATTCATTCGGTTTTGATTTTTTTTCAAATCCGATCCGATCCAATCCAATTTTTTTCGGTTTGGATTGGATCGGTTTTCGGTTTTTTGAAAACCCTAAAATTTATTTCATGATTATTGTGCAAATAACATCTTTTGTATATATTGCCTTTGTAATTTTTTATTTTTTTAAAATATAAAAGCATTAGTAAACTATAATATAAATTTTTTAAGTTTGGCAATGAGATATGAAGCTCTACAAAGATAAAATTTTGTTGATGAGATATGGCTAGATTTTTTCTTGGGTTTAGTTGATGGGTTAATGGGTCTTGGGTTTAGAAATTTTTAGGCTATGATTAGGGAAATACCCAAGTAGGTAGAGGAAAATTAATATATTTGATTGGTTTGAATTAGATCGGTTTTCATCAACCCATCCAAAAACCGATTCAATCCAATTAAAATTTGCGGTTTTTAATCGATTTTCGGTTTTTCAATTTTCGATTTATTCGGTTATCGATTTTTCGGTTCGGTTACCGCGGTTTGAATCGGTTTGGATCGGTTGATGAACACCCCTAATAACCATACGTGCGTATTTGGGGAACTATAAAAGAACCACATTCAGTGCAGGGGATTAGAAAAGAAAATGTCTGCCTATATCTTCCATTGTTTCAATTTGTATAATTTCATCTGAACAATATATAGAAAAATGAAAGAAAGAAAATATCCTCACAAATCATATTTGCCACCTACCCTGACAAATAATTAGTATTCCATCTATACCTCAAATCCCATGTAGGATTTATGTACAAACAGACCAGAGAGAGAGAGAGAAAAATGAATTTTGCTTAGGGGACATAGCTTCTTGGACCACTTTTAGGGACCAAGGTTAGTCCCACTTCGCCCTACTTATGCATCCTTAAGCTAAGCTATGTACTCATTCACCTTTTGGCTTTAATCTGTGTTGTTTGGATTTGAGGTGATGATTGTGACCCTCCACTGAGTGCAGCAGCAGCAGATTCAACGTGTGTAAGAAGATATTCATATATCTTCTTCCTCAATCTGTCAGTTATCTCTGCTGATATCTGGCATGATTCCCCCTCATCCTTGCTTGACCCTATCTCATCTAACCAATCGTTTACACTCTTTAGTTGAGTGAGCATACCTGCTATTTGGCCATTATCTGACAAGATAGTGTCTCCATCAGTGTCCAAGAATCTCTCAACAAATCCCAAAAACCAGTCTCTGGACTGTAATTGCAACATTCCAGTCAAATTAACCACCTCATTGAGGCCATTTCCTCTAACCCACTCTGGAAGCGGTTGGACTAGCTGCTTGTGCCCATTTGCTAACCCATCACCTGGTTTTCGATGAGTTCCTTGTGAGGCATGCCTGGAATTAGCTGTCAGACGCGTTTTTACATGAACTTTTGATGAGGCATCTTCACTTGAATTGTGAAGGACTAACATGGGTTGACTTCCCACTACAGTTTTTTGACTTTGAGAATTACTTGAAGCTGGAAGCTTGGATGATTGAGGTTCTCTTGTAAAAACAGCAAAGGATGACAGATTGGTGGCCAAGGCTGCCTGGACCCAAGAAGCCGCGTGTTTTTGTCTATCTGATTTTACTTTTAGTGCTTCTTCCACTTTGCTCTTTTCATAATCTGGAGATGAACCATCCGGAATGGGTTCAGATAAGGATTCCGCAATCTTCAGGGTACTATTCAGGCTAGCATGAAGAGTTAAAAACCGCTCTACAGCTGGCTGTGGGTTATGTTCCTTAGCAGAATTAGTTAGCTCCGAATACATACTGCCAGAAATGTCACAAAAAAGTGTCAGCTACGGCTTGGTATGTAGCATTGAATTAGAATATTCCAACATAATAGTCTATCAAAATGGGTTAATTACATCTATGAAACCTGAAAACCTGCTGTATGTTCGGCATCTTACCCTGGGTTAAATTACAATGTTCTCAGTAGTACGGTGAAATATATACACGTCTATCAAAATTATCCCTTCAAATCAAACCATAGGCCTATCCTGATTAACATTTAACATGGATTGCATTCACAAACATTGTTCTTCACTTATTATCCAAATATCCCAACAAGGGTCAAGAAATCTGTGTCTTGATTTACACATAATTGTTAGTGGGTAAATTACACATGACCTACATGTCATGTAGAGTTTGTTCACTTTGCCCTACTTTTGATTTAAAAAGTGTCACATTGTCCGCCCGTGGTTTCTCCTTTCTACAAGTCAATTCAAATTACCCACTTCATTTACCCACCTCTTACACTTTTACCATTAAATTGATGGAAATGTGTAATGGAGAAACCACAGGTGTGCAAAAAGAATAACCCCTAAACCACATAAGGGTCATGTATGGCTAAAATTAGCATCATGAATGACAGAGGATAGATAATGTCAGGGAGTGTAAAGAAGATCCAGTTGGACAGTTAAAGTGACGTACAATGTTTTCAATAAAGAGAAATAAAGTTCCAATTTATTTAGCATGTGGTTGCAGCCTTGTAGGAGTGTTGTAAAGCATGGGAGTAAGAACAGGATTAATAAGCTAAGGCCTGTTGTAGGAAAATATTTGGATTGGAGGCTAATCAAATGACAAAGAAAGAGGAAATATTTGGAATGAAATAAGTACAAAGATCCAGGATAAGTCAGGTATTTCCGAGCCTACTTAGTATGAACTACTTGTACTCAAGAACAATGGGTAAGGCCAATGGATTGACTAGATGCTATATTGTTCCAACACATAATTCAAGTGCAAATAGAACGTTCATCAGATCTGGGCTTTAATAAATTGAACAAATATAATAGCAGGAATTTATAATGTCAGTCTATCCAACTGTCTAGGAGCATGTTAAGAGGCACCAAAGAAATGATTCAACATTTAACTGTTAACCAAAAATGACTGGTAATAGATAACAGAAAATGCAACTCCAAACAGGACAAAATGGTGAAGAAAATCTCTATATAGCCTTGCTAATAATAAAGTTTAGGATTTGTGCCATTAACCCAAACGCTTCAAATTCAACATTCTTTCCAGTATTATCTGATGATTACATAGAATATTACAGAAGTGATGGAAAACATAATTCATTGTAAAGTATCAACATTACTCTTTTGGAATGACAGTTTTACTAAATCTTCAGTGAACTGAGTAAAAAGCAATGTTTTGCATATCTTCTAGAGGTGCTTTGCTTCACTAGATGAAAAAATTACTCAAAAGAACATATATCAGTAATATATCTTGGTTAAATCAAGGTTGCAATTTCCAGGAGTGCACAGTTCGCATTCTTGACCATATTAACACTTAAAACCTGATCTAAACATTTCAGCAGTCCAGAAGAATTATTTGTATTTAATTGCCTAAAGTTTTTCTCCTGAATATTCATACCTTAGACATTGCAGCAAACTCTCTGCAGCAGCAGCTTCTTGCATAGCCTCAGTTGCAGCCATCTGTGCCGCATCTCTCTGCTTCATTACTTCCTGTCACAAATGTGAACATAGAATAAGAACGAAACATAACAGTTACAGAATTTCTCATCTGAGCAGAAGGATTCAGTAGACCATATAATCTTGTGAATAATGCATCCAGTGGGTAAGGACATGAGTTGGGAACGCAGACAGAGAATATTTACCCAAGTAAGTGTAATCCAATCATACGATCCAACATTATACTTGTAGCATACTTATTATATATGTAACTATGAATCTAACATATACTCGTTTGAGTCTTTTTAATAAAACTTTTCGGACATTTTTTTATAAGACTCTGCCTTCCTTTTTTCTATTACAATTGTCACTTAGCTATTTATACTTTGACAGCCAAGAATCAAAGAAGTCAAATGTAAAAGTCAAGGAGTTTTCAACGGATATACCCTTCCAAGTTTTGAAATAGATGACGGGAGTGAAGCCCATTGAACACTTGCATCTGTCGCTTTTCTACTATTTAGAGAAACTTTGACCAAGTTTCCAGGGAGTCCGTTGTTAGAAACTTCTGCTGATTTTTTTCCAATGGAAGTTCTTTGCTTACTTGACTTTTCTTGTTCCTCCATAGTTCCATTAGCAGTAGCTTTTTTTATAGACATTTGATTCTTATGTTCTTCTTTAGAGGGTTTAGTTGGTGCTTGGTTCCTGCCCTCCTCTTTAGACGGCAACTTTTCACTTGAAATGCTTCTCCTGGGAGTCTGGTAGACAATAAAATGAAAGGAAGAAAATAATTGTTTGATTGACTCAAAAGATAGAGGCTATGAAGTCCAGGTATCTCAGATTAACAACAACTAAACTACATAGCAGAGTATTCCATATAAAATTTGAAAAGGAAAATAAAAAATGAAGATGCAACCAAATCCAATGAGCCTTGGTGTTTGATATCACGAGTTACTCAAAAGGAGAAATGATGAATCACACTTACTGAGCTACGAACTTCAGGCTTAGGATCAAACTTTGTAGCAGCCCTGATTTTGGAAGACTCTCTAGTCTTGACCTCCAAATTCCCTTCCCAGCTCTTACGCAGAGCCTTAGACCCCATCTCAATGCCCTGCACCAAATTTATGATTGGATTTCCCACTGAAATTTTCTTGGCACCAGGACTAGCCCCACCACGGACAGCCTCTCTTGTCTCCACAACTCCCACCTTAGCAGTGAGCTTGTCCACTCCCTTAGCAGTAATCTTTGCCTGATGCTGCCTGACCCCATTGGCAAATTTTTCAAAAGAACAAGGCAATGAATAGACACTACTCGGGGAAGAAGGAATCGACCGCGAATTGGTAGACTTCAATCGGGATAAAGATTCCTTCTTCACATCAACCTTGAGTGCCGGCTTTCTCGCCTGAGACAGAGATTTACTTCTACCAAAATCAGCACTGGCCTTATCCGATTTTTCTTCCTTGGCAATACCATTTGATCTTGATTTCTTCTCCTTCTCCCCAACAGCAACAGGATGATTGCCAATCACTTTCCTCGGAGACTTTGATCTCTCTATGCCCTTGGCACCAGAAGAAAAAACACTGTTCTTTTTGTTTCCAGCGTTATCAAGAAAGGCAAGTGAATGAGTTGCAACAATGTCTTCAGGGGTTCCAACACAAGGGTGTCTCCCAGGAACAGGCCTGACCCCACGAAGAATGGGGACAGGAGAAGCAGCCTCAAACCGATCAACGAAAACAAACTGACCCAACTGAATCTTGTCGCTGAGAATGAGATCATCATGTTCATCAGGGAGAGAAACATAGGTAGCATGAGAGGAATCTGAGACCTTGAGATAGAAACCTTGATTTGGGAACAGTTCACCACCTGCAAGTGCCGGAACAATGCTCACCACTTGTAACAGTGATGACCTATGCTCCCCACCAACTTTCACATCCGTGTTCATGTGCTGCAGAAGCTTCAGAAGCACCCCAGGAACCAGATTCGCCATTTTTTCCAGCAGGCATCACTCTCCCAATACCCCAAAGGAAATATATTATATAGGTACAAAGAAAAGAAGCGTTTTTTTTTTTTTTTTCCTTCTTCTCAATGGAAAACCCAGGTGAAATTTCTCTTAACAAATAAGGCAAAAATCATAGGTTATCCCAAAAGGAGAGAAATCTTCAATTTCATAAATACTCAGATTTAGAAAAGCCAGTAAAGGAAGAAATTTTAAAATTAAGAACAAAAACAACAAATAAGGAAGTAATCAATCAGGTATATTATTAATATCAAATAACCAAAACAGCAAAATAAGATAATTTCCCAATCTCAGCACTGAGAGATTTTTATAATCCGGTTTTTCAGTGGGTGGTAGTGGTACAGCTAGGATTTGAGAAAGGAAGGAGAACCCAACAACCTAAAAACACAAGTGTAACAATCATAGAAGCTCTTGCATTTTTTATGCAAATTCCAGAAAGGGAAAAATGAATAAACTCCCTTGGAAAATAGAAATGATTTGGGGTTGGTTTGTACTTTGCAATAAGATAGTGTGTATACAAAAAGAAGTGAAATTTAGAATGGATGAAACTCAATTCACTTTTAGAACCAAGTCCTTTCACTGTTGCCCATTTTCTCCGTGGACTTGGGAAGGTGCTGAAAAGTTTACAGGTTTATAATTGACGCCAATCTTATTGCATGATTGATACGCAAAGAGCTGTTTTGTGTCATACAAACACATGCAGTGCACTTCAATTTCATATACAATATGAGGAACCTGACCCAGAGAGAATTGTGGGGCTGTTGAATCGTGTGAATTAGAAGAAGAGTGTGTGAGACAAATTCAATTCTAAGAAGGACAAAAGGACATGCTCTGAGAAGGCTAAAAATATAATGGATAGGATATTGTCACAATCAAGTTTTATTATCATATCTTAATCATTGATTTTTGTCAATCAATTATTTTTCAAATTAAACTCATTAATTAATTGTTAATTCGCAATAAATGATAACCGTTGATTGGCGGAAATCAATAGTTAAGATGTGATAGTAACATTATTTGATTATCAGAGTATCCTATTCCAAAAATATAATTCTATTTTTATCATGTTTACTAATTCTACGGGGAAAAGAAAAAGAAAAAAAAAATTCGGAACATTTTGATTTTTATAATGTAGAATGATTAAATGGGTGCATGTGCGAGGTAATGTTGGTGTTAGGACCAAGGTAATGGTGTGTCGGCTGCCATGAAAAAATGAGTCACATCATCATCATATTATAGTGTGAAAGAAATGTGTCCTTTATCCAATGGCTAATAATAATAAATAATGAATTTTTCTTCTTTCTTTTTTTCCGGCTCTGGTTTGTTCATTGGTTGTAGCGGATAAAGACTTAGGAGTAGGAATGCCGTGACCAGGTTGAGTTGCCCTGTTGGGATATAATAATAACCTAATAAAAAAAGAGCATTTCAATTTATTCTATAAAATTTGGATTGTGCCTAATTTTCATTTTCATTCAGCTATCAAGATTCCAGATGTATAAATTAGGATAATTATTAGCTAATTGTTTAACTTGTTAACAAAATTTGGATTAAATAAATTACTAACTTTATTATCGAAAATATTTGCATAGTTAATAAATTAATAAGGTTAAATTATCATAAAAGTAACATAATTCAGGAATACGTATTCTAATATGTCTTATGTTAATGTAGTTTTATTATTGAAAATATCTTAATCATTTATTCATAAATTAACTGCAATTAAAATCACATTATATTCAATAATTAACTCAATAATAACAATTAATTAAAGGGATTAATGTTTCTTATGTTGTAGGATGTAATTTTATCTCTTACACACACGTAAAAATATATGAGATTCATATTTTTTTTTCTCTCTCTTCTTTTTACATGGGCTTTACACACTTTTATGTGTGCATAGGAGATAAAAATAAAAGTTTGTCTACCACTCTCACAAATAAAGTAGTGGGTCCCAAAAAAAGGAATGGATCCCATGCAATAGAGTTTGTTTAAAAAAATTTGCTTATATACTTCTGGGAGTACATTATATGTGGTAGATAAAAAAAAATTCAACAACTGCAAAAATATATTTTTTAATTAAATATCGAAATATAAAAGAATGTAATAAAATATTAAAATAATAAAGGTAAAGAAACCGTTTTTAATATAGGGAAACATGAATGTATTTAGATTCTCTCATGTAGAAAAGTGATCATATAATCACGTTATTTAATCACAATCACACATTGATGATGAGATAAGAAAGAGAAAAATGTATGATTTTTAAATGAACGATTGTGATTAAATAACATGACCATTTTTTCACATGAGAGGATTCAAATCCAACATGAATATGATTTGGATCCTCTCATATAGAAAAACGGTAATGTGATCATGTTATTTAATCACAATCACTCATTGATGATGAGATAAGAGAGAAAAAAATGTATGATTTTTAAATGAATGATTGTGATCAAATAACATGATCACATGTCTATTTTTTCACATGAGAGGATCCAAATTCATCTCATGAAACATGAAAAACAATATTCCCTTTAAGTAAAATTTAAGGGGGTGTTTGGTAGGAATTTTTTTTTGAGATTTCCGGAAAAGTGATAATGGTAATTCTATTTTCCCGCATTTGATACAAGGTTTTTTAAAAATTTTCCGCGAATCTATTTATCCTAGGATTTTATTTTGTGTATAATTTAATTCCAAAATATTATCCAAAAATATCACCAAAGAAGTGGTATTCTTGAAATCCTAGGTATTGGAAAAAATTTACATTTTTTTTGCAACAAAATCGCAGTAATATTTTGGCTTACTAAATAGTTTTTTGGTAACATTTCTGGAAAAATGACTTTCCCACCATATTTCTAAAAATTATGATTTTCAAGTGGCAAAAAAATTAATTTATTATTTTTTAAATAAAAATTACGAATTTATGGCTGTTTTCAAAATAATTACACATTTATTGCACAATATCACACCTAATTTGGGCATCACTCTTAGGCGTCACTCGTCTAGTGTTGACACGTGTCACAAAAAATTAACAATTTAATCGTAAAACTTCTGAAGGCCATAACTTTTGACTCGGATATCCGAATCAAGTAATTTTTTTTTTTATTCCACATAACTTTTCGAGATCTACGTAATAACACCTCATTTGACATATTTTATCTCTCAAAAACACAATTTGAATTTCTAACAATGAGACTTTATCTTACTAAGTCGTGGTTTGAAATTAATGATGGTACCAAAATGGATTAGTCCATCTATAAATAAGAATATTTAGGGGATGTATTGGATTAGGATTTTGAAATACTTTTTTGTGATAAATTTTTTTATAGATTTTAGAATACTATTTAGAATTGGATGGACTATAAAGGCTTTTTTAAAAGATATTTTTTACAATCAAGATTTCATAATATTGGATTTTAAAGAATTTTAATAGAATTTATAATATTTAAAGGACAATATGGATATATAAGATTTTAAACAACCATATGAATTTTTAACAAACATTCAAAATTACAATAGTCAATAAAAAAATAACAAAGAAATGCAATGATATTAAGAAAAAAAGTAAAACCTAATATAATTTTCTCAATCAATAAAATACAATATAATTTTTAACAAACATTCAAAATTACTTAGTAACAACTCTTCACATATCTAAAATTATATTAGTCCTCCATGCATTAGCATTTTCTCGTTCATGCTCTTGGGTTTGACCAATGAGTTAAAAATTATTTTCTTCATTTGGTATCAGAGCTATGCATATATGATTATAAGATCCAATCTTTATTTATTTATTAAAATAATTCTAAGTTTACATATAGAACCTAAAGTTCATGATAAAATTTCGTTTAGAGTATTCGTTAAATTGTTTTGGGACTTTTGAAAAATAATTTTGTAGTTAATTTCATATTTGATAATCCAATTTGATGCCATCATTAATTTCAGACCACGACTTCTAAGATAAAGGTTAATTGTTGCAAATTCAAATTGTGTTTGTGAGAGATAAAATATGTCAAATGAGGTGTCATTGCGTAGATCTCAAAAAATTATGTGGAATCAAAAAAAATATCTGATTCGGATACCCAAGTCAAAAGTTATGGTCTTCACAAGTTTTACGATTAAATTGTTAATTTTTTGTGCCATGTATTAACTCAGATGAGTGATATCTAAATTAGGCATGACTACCTCTTGGGTGACGCCTAACTTAGGCATGACTAGTGACGCCAAATCAGAGCGTGACACACTACTATATACCTGTAAATATTTCCAAAACAGCTATAAATTTGTAATTTTTTATTTAAAATGTAATATATAATATTTTTGCCATTTTCGAACATAAAAAAATTTATCATATAACAAACGCCTAGTAATTATATTCAACATTGATTCTGTGTATCATATCTATGATGCACGGACACGGACACGACACGACACGCCGACACGCTAATTCTAAAAATGTCATATTTCGACACGTTGGAACACGTTTTGATATTAAATAAAATTTTTAATATATATAATATGATTTATATTTAATACATATAAGAGTTCATAATAAGTCATATAACCAATCAAATATTTAAATTTCATAACATAAATATAAATATAAATAATTTTTCGTATTTTGTTAATTTTTAATGTCAAATTTCATAACAGAAAAAAATTGATTTATAAATTTTTTTTTTATATTTAGTTAACAAAATAAAATTAAAATTTAAAAAAACAAAAAAAATGTGTTCTAGCGTGTCCCCAAATGTTGACTGCGTGTCGGAACGTGTCGGAAAGTTGACCGCATGTCTCTAAATGTTGATCGCGTGTCCGAGCGTGTCCGTGTCGAACACATATCCGACACGTAAATTTTGAAAATTTTAACGAGTACGTGCAACGGAGTATCATATATACCAAAGTATAGATTACAAATGAAATGATCATTTAATTATACTCTACGTATTATAGCAAACTGTAAATTACGGATGATAATTTTACTGTATCCTATTTTAATTTTGTTTTATTCTATGGAATCAATTCCTATAACACGTGGGGGGGGGGGGGGGGGGGGGAACTATATATATGATTCCATAGTTTAGCAAAACACAAAATTATGTAAGCATAAAGCATGATATGTCAAGCCTTGCTTCAGAGCTACTTCAATTGTTATACTTTTTCAACTTGCTCCCTTGCCGTATCCCATAATATATAGGTGGATTTTAAGTTGGGGTCCCTTTGTTTTTATCATATTGTATTATTTTTACCTGGTTGGCTGTTGTTCTGACATGTATATTCGTATTTACATCTATATTGGCTTCCCCTGTTGGTCTTCCTTAGTTTATCATTAATATAATGGACATTACATACCAAAAAATAAGTGCTGTTGCGTGCGTAATGTATATTACATATGCAGAAAATTAGTGCTGTTGCGTGGCCAACATGCACTCGTATAACAAATATAATATTATGTTATCAGCAGCCACTTCTCTTTTATTTTTCATTTCTCTTGCCAAAGCACAATTACAACTACGGTCAACCAAAAAATTAATTAGCACCACTTCAACTCCCAACATCATTAGCATTGGCAATAATCTGTTAGAAATTTTTATAGGTAGGTAATATTAATTAATATTTTTATATTTTCTAAAATGGATATTTTAATTTAATTTGTTATGATAAGCTTATTATGATCATATTAAGTTGAGTTTTTGACATCTATCGGAATCAGGTTTAGTTGGACAACACAATGTAGGCATTGATATTTGATTAGACTTTTATGATAGGTGGATCCTCAGACACATTGTTGATTAAAATTTTGTTATGTCTCATTTCTAGCCTATTTATATTGGGTTAAGCCCCATGAGCCATCATGCTCCATTGCTAGAAAGCTACCATTTTCGGAATAAGTGATAGAAAGAAAATTTTTGGCATTTAGTTCTCTCCTTTCTTCTGATTTTGTGATGACCTAACAAGGTACGCTATACAATAATCATGGTCAAAGGTTAATATCTCTAATTTAAAATTTATGAATGTGAAAAGTATGAATTTCTAAGATCCCAGTTGTGTTCTTATATGATGAATCCTAAGGTAGAGACACAAATTTTTTGCTTACATAATCTTCATACATCAACCACGACTCAATTAAGACAAAAAAAAATTCTGAATGACTTTTTTATGTTTAAATCATCTAAATATTGATAAAAAAAAAATCATATAATTATTAAATTTTAAATATGAGTTTCTTCATTATATTTTATGAGAAATATGTTTAACTAAATAATATATTTGAAATATTTTGATTATAATTTTTTTAAACAAATTAAATTAAGCATATATTAAATTTTCTTAGTCCGAGACCCGCCCCGAATTGGATTAGTCACGAAGCGAGTAACTGATTTGAATATTTCAACAAAAAATATATATATATATATATATATATATATATATATATATATATATATATATATATATATATATATATATATCCTAGGTTTATTTTTTAAAAAAATTAAATAAAGGGTTTGCTATTAAAGCTAAAACCGGGTCTCTATTTCTTAAGTCAACAGGAAGGGAGAAAAAAAAACCGGAGAAATAGATCTAAAGTTACCAAAAAAGGTATATGGAAATTTGCAAGAAAGGTGCACTCAACCATCTATCACTATGAGCATCCATACACATATTCATTATTACTATTTGGCTGATTGAGGTCATGCCAGAGGATGATTATTAATAGGCAAAGTTATATCAATTATAGTAATGAATTCCACGTCATATTTGAATTCAATATTTTAAGATATTGAATTTATGAGTTTTTTTATACGTACTTCGTTTAAATTCATTATGAATCAATATGTGATTATTTCAACAATTAATATAAGATTTCGTCACATTTAAATATTCTAACAATGATTTGATGACATTCAACTCGACATGAACAAATAAATGAGTGTAATGAAATATATTATATATGTGGACAAAAACTCTAAATTGTATTGTATTTTAAATTTATTGAATAATATGAGAATAAATTATGATTTTTTTTATATTTATACAAAAAGTATGATTTTTATTTTATTTTATTTTATTTTATTTTACAGGAACAATAGATAGCAATTAAATTTAATAAATATAACGGAGCAGCTATAACTTTGTCATGATGCTTATGAAGCATACAAGCATGAACTATGTATTTGTCTTTAAGTTGCAAAAATTCATTTTGACATCTAACCTTTGTCTGCTTATAAAGGACATAAGCAATTGCTTATTTAAGCCAATTAGGCACACTATACCTTTTATCTTGTGATTTATAGTTCCATCGTAAAAAGTAGCATGCGTTGTCATGCCTAATTATGACTTGGATATAAGGCACTTCAGTATTTTTGAAGTCTCCTAAGATTGCACTTTTCTCCAAACCTGCCTTAAAAATTGTTCTGCTTTAATTTCCTGTTTTTCCTGTTCGCATTTTTTTGTAATACTAATGTTATGGACATGGGTCTATTAAGTAGCAAGTCCAACAAGGGACAATTCAAGATATGAATTGATGCTAATCAATCATACTAATCTTAATGTGACAGCATGGCTATCAGGGCTGGACCCTCATCGCAGGAACCAAAGGCCCATCCACACTACCTACAGGTAATCTCTATAAATATAAGGGCAAACCCTAAAGGTACACACATTCTCTCTTATTGTTATGCTGTCACTGTGCACACACACACCCCATTGGCTAACGCCGTTATAGTATTCTGTGCACAGTGATCTCCTTGACTCAATGGTATCTCTCTCGTAGATACCTTGGAGAGGGCATCAGATCCAATATTAACGTACTAGCCTAGCTGGGCTAGACATCTCTGTTTCTCCAATACTTAATTCGGCATCAAGCTCCTCTTGAGATTTATAAATGAGAGACGCAACGCTAGCATGTTGATGCGTCTGAAGCTATGTACCGATGGCGATCACAGTATTAATATCATTGGAGTCTAACTGGGATTCTTTAAAGCGGTAGCTGGAAGGAGGAAAATGGAAATGATCGGGTGACCAGCATAAGGGAAATTTTCCCTCTACCTCCTTCGTGCCACAGTATTGGAGAAACCATATCTCCTTACCGGGATGCGCGCACACCTTAAAGAACTTGTTTTTAAAACCTTTAAAGGACTCCGTGTAGACCTTAAAGAGTCTACGACCAGGAACACTTCGGACAGTGATCCAACCTTTCAGTTCTGGTGGTTCGTGACCAGTTCGGCAAGAGATAACTTGAAAGAAGAAAAAGAAAACCATAACGGAAGGACGAAGAACAAGGTAGGCACAAAACTGTTCAAAGGCCTTAACGAAACCCCACCCGTTGGGATGGAGTTGTGTAGGGCATATGTGAAGATGATTGAGTATCTCTATTTGAAATTCGATCAACGGAAATCGGAGTCCGAGTTGAGTAATGAAATCTCGGTAGAAGAAAAAGAAGCAAGGACCCTCTTCAGTTCCGCCAGAACATACGGGTTCATCTTCTACAGGATCTACGATGTCAAAATTTTCAACCGACCCGACAGAAAGTCTAGCCACGTCCTCTGCAGAAAGCTCGGACGTGGTATTCAAAACCTCATGAGTCACCCAGGGAAACTGGGATGTCAATGAGGCTGGCGGAGACCCACAACGTGACTCGGTAGAACCAGATTCCTCTACTACCTCTCGAGGGGGAGATGCCATAAATGCCTAGAAAGACAAGAAAGTTTAAATCAGAAGGAAAGAATGGATATACCTGCATCAAAAATACTAGAAGATGATGAGTCACTAGAAGATGAAGAGCTGGGCACGTCAGAAAGAGTAATCGGATCATTGGCCCCACCAGATGCCGACATCGATTCAACAGAAATTCCATGCCGGTAACTTTCCAAAGTGGACTCGGCCAACGAGTCACATCCTTGCGCGACAAGCTTAGAACTCAGGTAGACGCAAGAGTAACATGGGACACCTCCTGAGACAGAGGAAGGATATGGCAAAGCATGGATGTTGGAACGTGAACCCGAAGTGGTCATGGGTAGAGAAGACGGAATTGAAGGACTACTTTTTCTGAGACAATTATTCCGGGAAGAGCAACTTCTACCCCGGTGAGACCCTAACTCCCTATTCGACACCTCGGCCCTTCGCCGAGATCTACCACCACGGCAGCCTCGAAGCATAGCTTCCTGCTCTTCTTCTTTAGTCCTGGGAATCCCCCAAAGCCAAAAACGAGCACCTGGAGGAATCTTTTTGAAAAAATCAGGGGTTTCCTCCCTCTGCCCTTTAAAACACAAAGCTGAAGAAAAAGAGTTTTTCCCCCTCATTTGGTCAAAAATTGGAAAATACTAAATGTCAAATAGCAAAGGGAGGAGGAGGAAAAGAGCAAGATGATGATCATCCGCACGATAGGAGGGAACATACAACTTCTGAAAATATGACACTATGGAAGTTTTTTACAGGTTCTGGAAAAATAGCAAAACTCGACGATGGAACATACACATCTTCAAAATTAAAAAGCTTACTAGCAGGAAAATGTTAAAGTGTAGACTCGCACAACAGAATCGACAAAAAACTGAAAATATGTGCAATACCTGTTGAAGGAAGGCGAAGAACCGAAGCAGAAATGGGGCACAACACTCAGAAAACACGCACACGAAAACAAACAACTAACGCTGGTGCACGATGCTCAAAAGCTAAACGAAAGCATGTGAGAGGGAAAGATGGCTTATATAGCCAAGCAAATGACTACTGAAGTGTGAATAACAAAGGTCAGGGTTATTTAGGTATTTTCACCCTCAACTCATAACTGCCACGATCGTGGATGGAAACCGCAATCATTATGCGCGAAAATCACAGCGCAGAGGAGGCTAGGGGGCAAGGGTAAAACTGCCACTTCACAAAAAAAAGATGATTAGACAGCTGAAGCGATGCTGCAATAAATGCGCACGAAACGCAATGACAGCATAAGAATGGCTGCAGCACGCTAAAGTACGCGGGCTGGAACACATGGCACAACGCAATGAGTATAGTTCGCAAACCTACATATGAGACAAGATGTATATGAACATACAGCTGTTCACCGAGTTCGGAGCTGACGCTGGGGTAATAGTCAACTCACGGTTATTTCAGCACAGCCTCTACCCGGTTACACAAGGAAGCAGTAGGCATACATGCATGCCCTAATAACCCGGGTAAAATGCCGACGCGGGTTCTTCATGAAAATACCGGCGGGATCATGCACAACTGTTGACCAAATAAATATGCAGATACATTCGGAGATGATGAATACCTCTTGGGGGCAACCCGCAAGTAGGATCAAACAACTCAAGCGTATTCCTAACTCGGAGTAGCAATATGGTTGATGCTCAACCAGCAAGGCAAAACGAGGAAAATGGCGCTGCACATAGGGAAGATAAGAACCCGAAAGCAATATGTCTGCCGACATTGGGAGGCAACCCGACAGATCGACATTGTACCTGGCCCAAACATTGGGGGGTACACAAAGTATTTCACTGAATTGATGCTCACCCTGTCGGCATAAGGGGGCAAAGAACATCCCGTGAGAAAAAGATTCATTCCCTCGTAAGCAGAGCATGCAAGTCTACAAAAGCGCAAACACATTCGGGAGTTAAAAACTGGGAAAGAGGCACTTATAAGGTCATCCCGACTACCCGGATACCCAGGTAGCCCGACTGAGGGGCAACTGTTATGGCCCCGTATAATGGGCCCATTAAGTAGCAAGCCCAACAAGGGGCAATCCAATATATGGATTGATGTTAATCAATCATACTAATCTTAATGTGACAGCATGGCTATCAGGGTTGGACCCTCATCGTAGGAACCAAAGGCCCATCCACACTACCTATAGGTAACCTCTATAAATACAAGGGCAAACCCTAAAGGTACACACATGCTCTCTCTTATTGTTATGCTGTCACTGTGCACACTCACACCCCATTGGCTAACGCCGTTATAGTATTCTGTGCACAGTGATCTCCTTGACTCAAGGGTATCTCTCTCGTAGATACTTTGGAGAGGACATCAGATCCAATATTAACGTACTAGCCTAGCTGGGCTAGACATCTCTGTCTCAAGGACAGAACAACTAACTTATTAAAAATTGGGTTAACTGCTTTTGATTAAGAAAGATACTGCAAATTTAACTTATCTTTATCGAATAACTATTGCAAGGCTGGTTTGAATATTTGATCATCTTATAAATAAAATGAAGTGTTTCAACAATTAAAAATACTGAAAAGAATTTGATAAATAAAGTCATTTAGAAGCATTAAAAAAGTTTGTGTTTTCTTCGTTTGATGGTGATGCATGCTAGAAGCACTGAATTGAAAGCAATAGGTGTGGGAGATTGGTTAGAGTTAAGTGATTGATTACCTAACTATTCTTTGGAGATTAAATTGATCCACTTTCAGTGAAAAGAGGGACAGCTATCAGCAATTTGTAAAATAACTAATCATGTTAAAGTAGATGTCATTATTAGTTGCTCTGAAAGTTAAAGATCAAGTAACGAGTTTTAGCTTCCACGGCATAAGCACCACATCAATGAAATCAAGTTTTAGTCCATGCAAGTAGATTTAATGTCATGTAATTTTATTAAATTTGGATCGTTATTAACTCAGTTAGAGAATTGGATTAATGAATTATTTGTTCAACGGCTTGAATTGAATTTATATAAATGTATTTATTAAATTAAAAATAAAATAATTTTAACAAAATAACTTATGTGATTTAATGGTTGAATCCCAAGTATGCTATTCTTGTATATATTTTACATAATATTTCAACACTGATTCATTCAGAAAACCCGACTGGTTAACCCTAAATTTGATGACAAATCACTGGCTCCACATCGGTTTTGGTGCACACGAACCGGTCCGATTTTAATAAACGTATTATATATATATATATATATAGTAGGGTCATATTGATAAAAAAAATTTTATAAATTTATTACACTATGTCTGACCGGTCAGACTCTATTTAAGAGTGTCTTACTCTTACCGATTAGATATAATGTAGTTTGTAAACAAAAAAAATTGTAGATATAACATTCTACATATATATTCTATTTTTATAAAAAAAAAAACTTAATTTCTATTCTCAATTTTCACTTTAATTTTGTCTTATCCTTTACAAGACACTTTCAACGAGGGAAGAAGTCAGGTTCTAGGGAGAATGGTTGCAAAGATTCACAAATGATCTTTCAATAAATCTTTTATCCTTCTTTTTATTTATCTCTCTTTATTCTTTATATTTATATAGTTTTGTCTATAATTTATGCGTTTCATTTTATTATTTTTTATTTTCCATACTTTTCACATGCTTTAAGCTAGTTTCTAGTTCTACACTTGAGATGCCACCCATCTTCTTCCAGTTAAATTTATTAGATCATATAAAAAATAGTTTTATATATTTTTTTTGGTACATATAGTTTATATTTTTTAGTGGATAAACATGACAACAATTATTTTTAAGGGAAATCATTTTCTCATGTAATAGGAAATAGTTTTCTCATGTTATGAGATATCGAAATTTGTGTTATCCTTTTTGTTTTTTGTTTTTAACAAGTGGTGGTCTCATCACTTATTATGTTTATAACATGAGAGATGATATCTCATGTGACATGAGAAAAGAGAAACCTTTATTTTAATTATATTTTTAATTTGTTTGAGAAATAATTTATGCGCTATATTTCTTTTGTAAATAATTATAAAAATATTGAAATTTTAATAAGAACAAAAGAATACGAGATGAAATTAGATGGGTGCATTGTACCAAAAATAAAATAGATGGGTGCAATTAGTTCACCGCTGCATCTGGCTTTTTTTATTGTGACAAAGTTGGTGGCTATGTGAATTTAATTTAATTTGATGGGCTTCAACGAAGGGGGTGGCATTAAAAGCGGGTGCAAGCACTATTTTCACGAGTTCCTCGCGAACTAGCTAATGTTCCACACTTTGCTTATTCATTGTATACCCAATTGTATCTTCTCAATTAAATATATCATATAGGAGTCTGCTTTTTTTGCCAAACTCTCAAATGTCAATAAACCAAGACAACCAATTTGTATAATTGATATGTTTAGGGCTCTACTTTTATCATTTCATAGTCATCAAATTCATTTGCTGAATGTTTTTTTTTTTTTTTATGGGAGACTTTGGAGCATGAATAATATACTTTGAATGTTGAATTGTTTAGACTTTTAAGTGGAAAATCCTGTCCGGCGGTTAGAAGTGAAAAAGTCAAATGGTCTAAGGAAATCAAAATAAACTAATACAATTGATGCTTCAACCCAAAAGTAAAAAAATTCAAAGCATGATTATAAATACAAATAGAAAAACCAGTGGCATAAAAATGACTGGTTGAAAAATATAGTTTCAATGGTAATGCCTAAAATCAATGTTATTAAATTCGAATTGGTCATTAATTTAGTCGAGGTACTTAGTCAATAAATTATTAGTTCAACCAGTAAATTACTGATTCAATCGTTTAAATTGAATTTATATAAAAATATATAATAAATACATAAATAAAACCAATATAATAATCAAAGTAACTAAAGTAATTTCGCTGAGTGCTTACCATGTCACTTTCCCTCCCTTAAAAGTGTGAAGTTTAAATTCTAGGAATATAATTCTAGTGGAATATTTTGTCACAACTCTTAAAAATGAAAAATGTTACTCTCATTTTACATAAGATAACTATTTGCATGTTCTTTTATTTCGATTTTGTATCCCATCTTTTTCTTTTCTTTTTTCTTGTAATTATGGGATCCACCCATTTTCTCTCTACAACATACAGTTGCTACATATATCCTAAAACTAGATAAAGTAGGCTAACTAATTATCAAATTTAAAATGCTTGCTAATAGACTATCTACTAAAGACTTCACTTCAAATAATCGTTTAAGAATTTGGGCTTATGAGTATGTCTTTTGGGTCTGCTACTTGAGTCCGCTACAATTTTCCCCCCTTGAGAATTAACCTTGTCCGCAAGGTCCAAGGCTTTTGGGCTGGGTATTCCATTTTCATTATGAATGGTTGGGATTAACTTGGTGGAAGGTTGATCGACAGTCCCTATGTGATGTGGGAAGGTACTAGAAGCGGATAGAGTAAGCCCACAATTAACGCCCTGATTAGCTGGAGATCTGCCTTCTTCATTTCTATTGGTTCGTGTAAGAGGTGAAGCTAGAGATGTAGAGTCAGTCTGAGACGCGTTTTTGGGAAATGTAGAGTCAGTCTCAAGACCACCCATTCCTTGCGTCTTGTCCATAGCAAAATCCCCAAAAGCTGAAGTTTCATTTCCCTTTTCCCATTTCTTTATTATTTCATTTTGTTTTCTACTCAACGTTCCATTCTTCCCTCTATTAGCTTCAGTCTTCATCTGAATCTCATTCTTAATATTCTCGTCACCAGTGTACCCCCACTTCTAGAAGAATGAAATTGAAAAATTATGCAAGGAAATGTTAGAGGCGGGTGTCATTCGTCCTAGCCATTCACCATTTAGTTCCCCAGTTTTACTTGTCAAAAAGAAAGATGAAACTTGGCGATTTTGTGTAGACTATCGCGCTCTAAACTCCATCACGATTAAGGATAACTTCTCAATCCCAACTGTGGATGAGTTATTAGATGAATTACATGGAGCACGATTCTTTTCCAAATTGGATCTACACTCCGGGTACCATCAAATCAGAATGCATCCAGATGATGTCTACAAAATCGCTTTCCGAACACATCACGGACACTTTGAATTCCTTGTCATGCCTTTTGGATTATCTAATGCTCCTTCTTCCTTTCAGGCTACAATGAATGATGTCTTTGCAGCCTTCCTCAGGCGCTTTGTTGTTATTTTCTTTGATGACATCTTAATTTTCAGCCCAACCTAGGCTGATCACATCTCTCATTTACAACATGTTCTAGCAACTCTCTGTAAGCATTTCAATGCCTAAAACAGAAACTAACAGAAGCACCTATTCTTGTTCTCCCAAATTTTAATATACTGTTTGTTATTGAAACAGATACCTCTGGCACTGAAATTGGAGCAGTTCTACTACAGGAAGGCCGTGCAGTTGCTTATTTCAGCAGAAAATTGTCTAAACGCATGCAACAATAGTCTACTTATATCCGTGAGATGTTCGCCATTACATCAGCAGTAGCCAAGTGGCACCAGTATCTCTCAGGGTCCCAATTCATCATTAGAACGGACCATAAGAGCTTACATAATCTGATGTCCCAAGTCATTCAGACACCAGAACAACAACAATTTTTAGCTAAATTATTAGGCTACCATTGCACAATTACTTTCAAATCTGGTAAATCGAATGCAACTGCTGATGGTCTCTCACGAACACTCCAAACGGATGTTGGGTCCCCCTCAGCTCATCTCACCGTTCTCACCGCGCCACACTCAAAGTATTCTTCACTATTGCAGTCTAATTACAACATGATCTTTATGCATCTACGATTATGCAGGAATTACAGTCATCCAAGAATAAGATACCTAACTTGGAATTAAAAGGGGCCTATTACTACACAAAGGGCGCATTTTCTTGCCGGCAGCATCTACCTTGATTCCCAAACTCTTGGTTGAATTCCACAGCACTCCAATAGGGGGACATGCCAGAATCCATAGAACCTTGTCTCGACTCTGCACCTTTTACACATGGAAAAATGTCAGAAAAGATGTACAACAATTCATACAACAGTGTGATACGTGTTAAAAGATTAAACCCAACAACCACTTACCGTACGGGTTACTCCAACCTCTGCCACCACCAGCTGCTATTTCGTCTGAGTTATCCTTGGATTTTATCACACACCTTCATCTGGTTCAGGGTTTCTCCCTGATATTGGTTGTAGTGGATCGGCTCACCAAGGGTGCCCATTTCATTCCTCTTCCAGCACGATATACAACTTCCAAAGTTGCACAGGCCTTCTGGGATTCCGTTGGTAAGTTGCATGGTCCTCCAAAGAGCTTACTATCTGACAGAGATCCGAATTTTTTGAGCACAATTTGGAAATCCCTTTTCAACTACAAGACACACAGTTATGCTTCAGATCTGCATATCACCCTCAAACAGACGGGCAAACAGAAAGAGTTAACAGAATGCTGGAACAATATTTACGGGCTTTTGTATTTGACAAACCAACCAGTTGGGTAAAGATGTTACCTTTAGCAGAATACCAGTACAACACGGCCTTCAACAAAAACATTGGACTGTCTCCGTATGAAGCAACCTTTAGCAAACCGCCTCCGTGCACACTTCATTACTCTCTGGGTCTTTCTTCCTTGGAGGCTGTTGATTCCACTTTGGCTGAGCGTACCTCAATCCTGCAAAAATTACGTGAAAACTTAAAACGAGCAAAACATGCAATGAAAAAGGACTAGAGATTTAACTTTTAACGAGGGTAACTTGGTCCTACTTCGGTTACAACCTTATCGACAGCTATCCCTCTATTGTCGTTCATGCCAAAAGCTTGCACCACGTTTCTTTGGCCCTTTGAAGATACTGGAACGTATTGGGTCCATTGCTTACCGTCTACTTTTATCGCCAACTGCCAAGATCCATCAGGTCTTTCATGTTTCACTATTGCAACCATATTTTTCAGGAAAGGATGAAACTCCTATTACGATGCCAACACTACCTTCCTTGCCAGATCTGCAACATAAACCAGTAGCGGTTGTGTCCACTAGAACCATTTGGCGACAAGGATGCCATATCTGCCAGGTCCTAGTCCAATGGACGGACCTCCCTCCAAAGGCGGCGTCATGGGAAGACGAAACAGAGGTAAAACTCCTGACAGATGCTACCGGCGACCAAGACATGATAGCTCCGTCGCAACAGGACCCATCAGACACCGTGGTTCGGAGAGACGAAGCGTTAGCAACACCAGATTCAGCGGACCACTAGCTCGAGGAGTTTGGACAGTTGTTACCATCGTCGGGTTTGGGGACTAAGGGAACGTACATTCACGAGTCTCACATTGTCGACGGTCAGACAACATCGTCTGCAACGAAGAACAGGGAAAAACACTTAATGATATAGATATCTTATGTGAAAGGAGACTAATAAAGCCCTTTAAAAATTGGTTCAACAAAAAAATCAGTACGAGGTTAGCACCGGTTGAATCCTATTTTTGACCGATTCATCAATTCTTAATCGAGTTAGATACATGATCTGTTAATTAACTGAATTGAACCGATTAGGAGATCGGATCACTGTTAAATCAGTCTAACGATCGGGCCAATTTTAATGACACTAGCATAAACAAATCAACAAAGGAAAACTGACCACGTATTAATTTTTGCCAATTTTGCAATAAGGATCATCATTTCCACTGATGAAGTAGAAGGCCCAGGCCTGTCAAGATTAAAAGGGGTCACTTGAGTCACAATGAAAGCAACCCCATTTCTCCACAGTCAGAACTGACAACGCATTCTTAAATTGTGTCACTTTGAAGAATCTAAATTGATCAAATATAATTTGATGATTGTTAAATTGTGTTGAACCGGTAATGTCCAACTAGTAGGAAGTTAGTTTCTTTCCACGGATACATGGTAGAGATCTCTGATAATGATGAATTAGTATTTCCAGCCAAATAATCCGATGAGTAATAATAAGTGAAGGTGATTATTGATGTGATAATATGTTTAATGGGTGGTTACTGGTTATGTGCAGTGGAGGTGGATGGGAGAGAGTGATAGAGTAAATATATTTAATGCATGTCATGTAATGGGCGAGGAAATTGAGACATTTAACTGTCCAAGAACAAAAGTCTTCCTTACATTAACAAGTTTTAATTTTACTGTTTGCTGATCATGTATTCAGTCTTGACAATGTCACGTATACAAAAAAAAAAACCACGACCTTTAAATCCTTCCTTGTGGAAGACACCTCATGCTAGAATTGGTGGCCGTCCTTTTCGCAACCTACTTTGTTTTTTAATATTGGTTTTATCACTTTAGCGTTTAAACAAAGAATAAAGATATTCTAACAATTAATTAGTGTTACTATTAATTTATTATCAATCAATTTTAACGTTTATGTTGATTCAACGGTTATTTTTATTTTTATCTTTGTATAGTTATGATTATCTATATTTAATACTTTATATTTATTTTTACTTTTATATGGTCATAATTTTTCATATTTAATATTTTCATATTAAATATGAAAAATCATAATCATACAAAAATGAAAATAAATATAATCGTTGCGTCAACATAATCGATCTAACAGTGAAATTAATTGGTAATAATATTGATAGTAACACTAATTGGTTGTTACAATATCCTATTCCTTAAACAAATATTAATTCATAAAGTCGCGATTTGCATAAAGTTATGTTGATATGGTAAATTTATAGTTAAATTTATTTTTTTGTATTAATTTTTATTTAAATTTAATAATAAAAGTACAATTCTTTTCACTCGTGAATATGGGTGAAAAGTGAAAACTCAAAAGCGGACCACATATTATTCGAAGATACTTGCATTAAAACAATTATCAAGCTAGGCTTGGGCTTCAAGGTCAAGCCTATTTAAAATATAGGCCATGGTCTTTGTAAACCTTTCAAAGTTAAATGCGAGCCCAAGACAATTTTATTTAGTAAAAGATGCCAAAATAATTTTAAAAAAAATACCATCTAGTTTTAATCATTAATTATTTTCGGTCAAAACCAATGTTATTAAATCTGGGCTGGTGATCCATCCGATCGGGGTACCGAGTCAGTGGGTAACTGGTTCAACAGCATGAACCGGATATGTATATAAATTTATATTTTATACGTAATTATATAATATATATTTTAAATGGTGCAAGAGAACCAAGAAACAAGTATAGCTTAGTGACAAATACTATAATTTATATCTTCACAACAAGAGTTTGATTTCCACTAGTTGCAATTTTGAAATAATTCTATTAAATGATATGTTATATATATATTAAATGGTGCATATTTACCAATAAACTAACACAGACTAGTGGTAAGCTGTTGTTAGGTATCCTCAAGAGACTTGAGTTCCAATCCTTGTGGCTGCAATATTGAAAATTATTTTTTCCAAAACCGGTTGATGGGCCGGTTCCCGGGTCAACCGGACCGGGCCGGTTTTATTAACATTGGTCAAAACATTTTATTTGCGAAATTTAAATAATGTAATCATCACTTTAAAAGGGAAATTATCTTGGGGTATATTTATTGATTTTTTTATATTTTTCTAGTCCATACTACTCTCTTTTTATCTCTCCTAATTTTCTGGAAGAAAAAATATAGACAAATATATACTAAAACATGGTGATTTTACTTAAAATAACACAACCCAAAAATTATAATATTCTAGAAGGAATTAATTGTTTTGTGTCCTAGCGTTTTTTTTCTCTTTTTTTTTAATCTTTAGCTTTATTTCTGGAACAATGACCAGACTGCCATGTTTTTGGCAATTTTTTACTGATCTGCCACGCGAACAATATTTTTTACCAGATTATCACGCGTTGAAGTTCGCTACGACTGTTAGCGAATTTGGTAGCCAATAATTTCGTGACACGTGTCACACTTTCGCATGAAAAGCTTACTATCACATGTCCAAGTTTGCTACAACTAGTAGCGAACTTGATAGCTAATGATTTCATGACACGTGACACACTTTTGCTGGAAAAACTAACTGGACTAAGTTCGCTACCAGAGGTAGCGAACTTAGTCTGCTATGTGGTACAATCTTGTTACCCGATCAGAATTAATGTACCGATCGCAATAAAAAAAAGAAAACGAAGAAAAATGACTATTTAATTAATATATCAATCACAATTAATGTACCAATCACAAATCACAATTTGTGTAACAATGGGATTAACTTTCGATCGTACCAATCACAATTAATGTATCAATTACCAATCACTTTGGAAGGCTATAACTTTTGATTCAGATATCCAAATCATATGTTTTTTTATTTATTTTATATAACTTTTCGAGATCTATGCAATGACACCTCATTTGACATATTTTTTCTCTAACAAACATCGTTCGAATTTGTAACAATGGTATCACAAACAATTAATGTACCAATTATCCATCACAATTAATATACCAATCACAATTAACGTAAAAATCAAAATTAATTGTGATTGGTGATTGATATATTAATTGTGATTGGTGATTGGTACATTAATTATGATTGGTACATTAATTAAATAGCTTTTTTTTGTTTTCTTTTTTCGACTGTGATTGGTACATTAATTCTGATCGGATAACGAGATTGTGCCACATAGTACACCAAGTTCGCTACCCCTGATAGCGAACTTAGTCCAGTCAGCTTTTACTGCAAAAGTGTGCCATGTGTCATGAAATCATTGGTTACCAAGTTCACTATCAGTCGTAGCGAACTTAGATACGTGACAGTCAACTTTTTCTGCGAAAGTGTCACATGTCAAGAAATCATTGACTACCAAATATGCTAATAGTCGTAGCGAACTTTAACGCATGACAGTCTAGTAAATTTTAGTGTTTACGTGGCAATTTGATATATAAATTCCAAAAATATGACATATTGGTTACTGTTCCTTTATTTCTTGTTACAATCAATATCAGTTTTCTTTAGGACCATTCCATGAACATTTGTCTCATTATTATATGTACTCTAAATTTTGAAGGTGATTTTTCGTTCATTGAATTATCATTTATTTTCTGACCTACTGGATTTTGAAATTATTTCATTCAGGTGTTTTGTGCCTTGTCAATTGATTTTATAGCTCCACCTGTATTTGTCTTGAGTTTTATATCGTAAAACTCCGAATCTTCCAGTGCCACTCAGCGTCATGTTATTTTTTGTTTTGACTAAATCATATGAGAAAAGTGTGTATTATTTCGAAGGAAGTAAAGTTATGTCATTTTAAGTGAGAGAAAAAGATAGATAAAGTAAGAGAGACTGAACAAAAAAAATAAAGATGTGGGTCATATCTCTTTGTAAGAGTGAAATAATATAAGTTGTGTCATTTAAAAGGACAAACACTTTTCCCAAATCATATTTGCAATAACTATTTAAGGGCGTGTTTGGTGTGATGTATAAGATCTGATAGTATAAGCTTATATTATATATTACGACATTTTTAATTGTTTGGTATAACCATCGTATAGTATAAGCTTATATAGCATGATCATTTTATACATCAAAATGATGTAGAACTTAATAAGGCCTACGAGAGTAGGATTAGACCTAATAAGAGATTGATGTATTAACCAATGCAATTCTCAAGAATTAATATATTATTTTAATATTAGTATATTAAAATAAAAAATAATTTTTCATATAATTTTTTAAAATCTTGGAGATTCTTATTTTTATAAAAATTAATATATTTTTTAGACACACTGATCAATATATTTCTATAAAAAATAATATCATCTGATATATTTGGAAGAATTATGTAAATTTATTATTAAAAGGTATTTTTGACAAAAATATTTATTTTTAATCTATCTAATATTATACAGTGTATTACCAAATATTGAATGATATTATCTTATACAATATATTATCTTATACAATATCATGCCAAACACTAAATAGTATTAAAATTTAATCAAATCTTATATAATCAAATCTTATACTTTTAGACCTTATTCTATACTAGATATCAAACATGCCTAAGAGATTTTTTGTCAGCATGGTTTGACTTGCTAAGCAGCAATACACGGAACAACCCTATGTACAACTTCTCCATAATTTTATAATTCCATAATTTGTTTTTTGAACAGTTTATTGCAACACGTATGTGGATTATTACGGCGGACCGAGGGGAGGGGCGTGGATCGGCTGTAGCCCCTCCCTAAACTTTGATATTATATATATATATATAATTATATTTTTATAATAATAATAGTTTGTACGTCTTAATAGTTAGCTCCTTCTTAGAAAATATTCGAAATAATTAATTCTTTTTATTAATCTTAATAATATTTATAACTTTAATATTTATTTTTGCCCCCTCGTAAAAAATTCTAGGTCCGCCCTAGTGAGCATCAAGGGCAGACCCAAGGGAGGGACGTGGGCCGACGGTCACCCCTTCCTAACTTTGATATTATATATATATATATATATATATATATATATATATATATATATAATTATATTTTTGTAATAATAATAGTTGACAAGTCTTAATAGTTAGTCCCTCACTAGAAAATATTCATAATAATTAGTTCTTTTATTAATCTTAATAATATTTATAATTTTAATATTTATTTTTGCCCCCTCTCGTAAAAAATCTGGGTCCGCCACAGTGAGCATCAAATGCTTCAATCTATGCATATGAATATGTCATGCACGAGCTCTTTTGGCTGGAGAAACTAATGGTGCAGGAAGGAAATGAATCATAAGAAAAAATGAAAATACTAATTTCTACGATAAGTTTCAGTAGGAAGTGTTACAATCTGAGTTGGCGACTTGGTAATAGATGATAGTTTTGTGTACAGTTATTTCAAAATCGCATTTCTTGGTTTGACCACACATGTATTCATATGCATTCTTGCTTTTATAGTCAAATTTGTATGATTTTCTTCGTGACAAATAGCAACGCTCGAGAAAATGGTGTTTTAATTTCTCTTCATAACTGTATATAGCAACAGCATAATAGTTCAGCTCAAAACCAAAACGAAGAAACAACTGGAAATGTTTTAATGTAACATTAACGAGGTTTAATCAACTCCACATAACCCAGAAGCAAGTTGAATCCGCCATAAACATAATCCCAATCATAAGCAACAAAAAGAACAACAATCTCTAAGCCGATTTACTAAATATGAATCTGAACTCCAAAGCAAAACTTGATCTTCACCTACTTTCAGTCAGAATCACAGGTCCTGCACACTTAAACCTGCAAAGGTGTTACATATATATGTGAGGAGTAGACAATGACAAAATACTCAAATCTCCAATAGATCTTCCTCATCAAAGAACATCGTCTAAAACTAAGAAAGAAAGATAAAAGATATAGTTGAGACATTCAATGTAATCCGTTTTATTTTCCTGGTCATAAGCTTATCCTTTGCTTTCCCATTTTGATAAATTACACCTAAAAACTTCGAAAGTTTCAATTTATGGCCAAAAGCAGAAATATACCATTTATGCAATTCACCTATCTAAAGTTTTACATTTTTTTACATCTTAACATGTAGCACCACAAGAGCTTTATAAGAAAAAAAGTCAAACAAATCAGCAGAAATAGTTATGAATAACTAACCAGGAGGAAGTGATTGCTTCAACTTATCAGCCTTATCAGAGTCAAACACACATAGTGTGTATAGGTACTTGGAGCAACGGACCTTGAACTTGACCACATCTTTGCTCCTCTTGATTTTCACAGAGCGTGCATCCTTCCTCCTTGCAGTGAGAAGGAAATCTTTAATCTCATGAATTTGCTTAGGCTGCATAAAACACCAGAGAACACAGGTGATCAGCAACTACCAAAACAACATAGAAAAACATAGTATATAGATACAAAGAGAAGGCATCATCTGAACAAACATGCAGAAACAGTGACAATAAAACACAGAAACCTAAAGCAAAACACACAGAAAATATAAAAATTAAGACATTCAAAAATTTGTCTAATCTTTACTGCTGAAAGAATTGCACAAGCAAAACGGTTTAACCTCTGGTGAGTAAATTCAAAAACTTTGTTTCACCTTCGTAATCACAGTTGTACCTATACAAAAGATTTCAATCTTCCGCCAAAAAAAATTTAATGATAATAATTTAATCATAAAAATTATCAAGGGGCTTGCCATGCCATCTCGTTACCCTAATAGCTTATAATTGGTGGAACATCGAAACAGATGAAAATCCAAAAGCCAAATAGAGATCTACGTTGTCTGGTTATTGAGAAATTGAAAGAGGAGAATGCCAAAGCCCTCTATTTTCACATCGCACAATGCGCATCAATTACAGAGAGAGAGATATATATATATATATATATATATATATATATATATATACTGCAAAAGGCTACAGCAATTGATGAAGATAATCGGAATAGAAAGAAATACCATTTTGGAGTTCGTTGCGATTCCCTCCTCAAAGGCTCGATCTCAGCCTCTCAACTTCACTCTCCCACTTTAGATTCAGAATCCTCCTTGTTAGGGTTCATAACCTAAACCCTAGATTAGAAATTTCTCTTACCCATTTCTACCCTGAAGTATTAACAAAATGACGATGATATCCTTCACTAAAATGGGCCTCTTCTGGTCACAATTCGGGGTCTGTTAATCTGGGCTAAGCTTAGAAATATATGGGCTCTTTTCACTCGTTGTTCCGCGTAACTTTCGAGGCTGTTGTTATTTGATATTGGACTTACATACACACGCGCGCACACACACTAAAAGGGGAAGCAAATAAAAATATTTAACCGAATAATCATACGCTGTAATTATTTAATTTTCATGTATTTGTTTATAGGAAAAAATTTTGTTCATGTTATAAGAGAATTATTTTCTCCTATTAGTCTATGTTACACCGACACCGACACAGGACACGGGATACGATACGACACAACACTCCGACACGTTAATTTTAAAAAAGGTTAGATTTTGACACGTTAGGATACGTTTTGATATTAAATAACATTTTTAATTTATGTACTGTATATTATATTTAATATTCAATAATTTAACAAAAAAGTGAAGCTAGACTTATAATACCAATCAATTTTGTAAAAAACATAAGATATTCTAAATATTTATATTAAACTCAATAAAATGGTAATCGTAATTCAATGAATCTAATAGTTGGTACTAAAAATGCAATGCAACGCAACATTTGAATTCTTTTTTAAGTCTCTAGAATGCGTGTAGGATTGTCGGAGTATCGGGGAGTGTCGGACACGACACGTCAGAATTTTTGAAATGTCGGTGCTTCATAACTACTAGTGACCTTTTGATTTTTGTACAATATATATATATTTTTTAATAGAAGTGGGCTCACACAAAATGTGTTTATTATAGCATGAGAAAATTCTCTCAAGTAATTGAAACCCTTTTTTATAACTCTAAAAGAAAGGAATAGAAGATAGAGCAAACCTCCAAAAAAAAAAAAAAAAAAAAGATAGAGCATGATTTTTTTTCTTCTTCAAACTTTTAAGATACAAAACTATATCAATCACTAGACAAAGAACACAAAAGATCAGCGTTATTAACATGGCCAAAATACTAACTTAATGGATCACTATATCAATAGTAGATTGCTGATTGAACCGATTAAAAGAACTATATAAATAAAGTTGATTCAGTGTTAAAAGTTGCATCCCCCCCCGGATCCAAGTTCTTTATAAGCATCCTCCATCCCTTTGACATTGTTCTTCCTTCTATTGATTGTTTTTTGGATTACATCCGAGTATCCCCACAGCCGATAGTCATGAGACTAATCCCTCGCCCCGGGTCAGCGCACAAAGCGGTAAAGAGCTGGCCACAGAATGCTTTCCATTCACAAGAGTTGGGGTTCGAACCCCCAACAACTTGTTTAAGGGACGAGATGCTGAACCATCACGCCCACCCACGTGGCTTCTATTGATTGTTTGAATTGTGTAAGTATGCTCCTTCGAAGCTACTTCAGGTTCTTCTTCTAGACCATTAATTTGACGCAATCATGGTAATAAGCAATGTTATAAGTGATCGGAAAATATGTAAATATGCATTCCTTGTCATGCATGTAATTTGTGAATGCTATGTTTTGCGTTCTTGTGCATGTATATATCTATGTGTACGAAAGAGAGAAACCAAGAATATAAGTGATTCCACGGGTGTGTTAAGCAAGTAAGTTTAAAAGAGTACTAATAGTACCAACAAGTCCAATCTAAATCCAAAAAGTTGCTTGCCACTATATAATGTTGGCCTATAAAAAATTAAAGAGCAAGGCAAGGCAAGAGCACTGTCATCAAAGGCAAATATGCTATTCAAATCATTGGACCAAATGGCACACTCTTACTATTCAGTCGGTAGCCCTCTTGCTAGCCACCAAGGTCTCTCATGGGCCCCCTTCTTTATTTTCATTCTACCTCCCAATTGTAAACAAGTAATTAATTTGGACAATTTAACTTAATTTGTTTTTTTTGGTGGAAAATATCATGCATCAAAAAATAATAATAACTGAAAATAAAAAGAATGGACATATATACTGTCAAAAATGTAGTTGTGTTCAAAATTCAGTAAGGGAAGAACTTTCCTTTCTTTTAATTTTATCTTATTTGAACCGAATTAATCAAGTAATTGATAAATCATAAGAGAAATAAAAAAAAAAATTGTATAGAGATCATTCATATAATCATATACTGATCATATAATTGCAGCTAGAAAAGCAATCCCATTAGGCTAGCTAAACAAAGTGAAATTATAAGGGACGGAAAACTATGGGTAAGTGGGCCACGGAAAAAATTCGAGACGGTGATAACTTTAGAAAGTTATAGCACTTGTACGTTTCCATGTTTGCCACTGAGTTCTCTCTTTCCACCAAGTTGCTTTCTTTCCTTTAAAGCGAAAGCCTTTGGTAGGGTGCTAGAGTCACTGTACGGTACATCCGGAACTCTTTCGAGCCTATCTCGAATATATTCATGTACCAACACACATTATATATATGTATATATATATATATATATATATATATATATATATGTATCAGGATCATTTTATACCAGTGTAACTTACATTCTCAATCTTGTCCACTGATTCCACTTATATCTAAGGGTTCAAATTTTTTTAGTAATGTGAGCCATTTGATACAAATGGATCAATGGTCAAGATTGAGTGTAAGACTTATAACTCTTACACTGGTGTAAGAATATCCTACCCCTATATATATATATATAGATATAGAGGAGGGATATTCTCACTACTAAATTTTTTTACTATTAACTTACTACCTATCTAATCACCATTAGATTAACATTTTCTCTCTCTTCAAAAACTTTTTAACATTCTCTCTCTTTGATCCAATGGTGATGTGATGGGTAGTAAGTTAGTAGTAAAATTTTTTGGTAGTTAGAATATCCTCACTCATATATATATATATATATATATATATGTATGACAGGTTATATTTACAAACTTTTTTGTTTACAAACTACATTAAGTATGACCGGTCATACTTTAATCATGCAGTGTACGACCGGTTGTACTTAGTATAATTTGCAAAAAAAAATTGTAAACGGATCCTATATATATATATATATATATATATATATATATATATATATATATACTCTAATTATCTTTATCGATATCTCCACAAATTTCGACTTTTTGAGTCAGGTTAGAGATAACAATTTTAAGTCTCTCCCAAAGGTAACATGTAGAGATCGAACCGAAATCCTTTCTTTTCCACTACTGAGCTCACATGCACCAACTGAACTATCACCATTTATTCATTACATATGTGTTCTTGTCTCTATGTCTTACCCCTTCTCCTTCATTTCATTTTAAAATCTTATAATAAGTAGCTAAGTATCCATATAATATGCCATGTATAATGGCTATCATATTCAGCAAGTGTTTATATTATTCTTGTTATTAGGTCACTGCATAAGCCTGAGTTGTGCTCTCGCGGGAACCATTAATTTCTATATATCATGATCAATAGAATCTACATCTCATGTTAATTGCGATTTTAGCTTATCTTCGTGTTTTGTTCTTTTTAGAACATAAACTAATTTACTATGACGAGATAGTGATTGAATATAATATTAATGTCGTGATGTAATTATACATAATCTTTCGATTATTTATTTCCTTTATTTGAAAAAAAATAAAGAGAATGATGCTTTCTGTAGAGAGCATTGTGTGTTTTCAAAGTGCAGTATAAAAAATAAACTCATTTTTTTTATTTATACTTTATTCTTTTTTGAACCGGATAGCAATCGACTTATATACTATACATGTTTGGATTTGTTTGTTTTTTAGTAAAAAAGTACTTTTATTTTAAGAATTTTTTTTAATTATGAGTTATTTTAAACACAAAATAAACAAATTTAAAATGCATACTTAATTGAAACGATAGTGTAACATTATTAAAATTATTGCCCATTTCTACCAATAAAATAAAATAAAATTTTATTGCCCACAACACATCTTGTTATAAAATTTAAATTTCTTTAGAAAAATAATTTTAAAAATAGAGAGAAAGTTGTTGCACCTTTCTTACCATTTTTTCAATTTTTTCAGATGTTACTAATATAATCAGAAGAACAAATTAAAAAAGTAGAGAGACAATTGTATTTTTCTAACCATTTCATCCATGTTAATATAATTGATCGGTCAAAAAATAATAGTGCAATTTCGTATGATAGGACACTTTCTAATAATAGGACCATTACCTATGGTAGAGGTAAAGAGATAAACACAATTTTTATGATAAAGGAACTTAATATAAGAAGTTTTCTTATTAATCATCACAAATTTTTCATCACTAACATTTATTTCTTCTTCTTTTTTCCTCCTCTAATCCCTCCAATGGTACCTATCTTAAACTTTGTAAAGTTTATGCATAAAATACTTTGCGCAAAAAACACATTATTGAGATATGATCACTTTAAAATCTGACAAGGCACCAATGCACTGAAATAAAAGAAAGTAATAAAAGTGCAAAAAGGAGAAGCCATGGAATTCATAAAAAGAGCACAAGTGCAAACACCTTCAAACAAGAACAACGAACTTATAATTATAATAAAAGTGCAAAGAGCCCCATATAACAACACAAATTCCCAAGCAAAAAGCTGGCTATTTAGTGAAATTGGACAGTAGAAAGATTACAAAGTATGCAAGAATCAGGAGAGAAAGTTAAAAGGAAAATCCAGATCGGTTTCCATATACATCCATTGCTAATTTCTATCCACAAAGCAAGCCATATCCTTCATTTCTAGCTAGCTAGTGTACTACTCATAAGTCCCTTGGGTATAAGGCTTATATAGCTAGCTAGCTAGCTACCATATATGATCATATATATATATATATATATATATATATATATATATATATATATATATATATATATATGTATATCAATGGCACTTTAACAGAAACAAACAGTAGATATACATATATTATTCAATTCAAATAGGAATAGCTAGGGTTTCCATGCTGATGCCCAAACTACTGGTTCCTCCTTCCATGTCAAGTAAATTCCTGAGAGATGATCATCTCCTTGAGGCACCACAAGTGACCACCCTCCTCGGTACCTCTTGAGCAATGCTTTGACATCATCAACAACATCATCACTGAATCCAATTGAGGTGAATGCATTCTTAAGCCTTTCAAACCATTGGATTCCTCTCTCCCTTCTCTCACAATAATAATCACCTTCACCATCTTCAAATTCATCACTACTACAAGCCAAAACCCTAACTATGCTCCTTGAACACTCCCTTTCTAACATCAATCTCTCATTACTTGTTGGGGGAAAGCTTTCCTCTAGCGTCTCAAAGTAGAGTGTGTAAAACTTAAGACACTCATCAAAACTCTTCACAAAGTCATCTCTTGAGCTGCAAAAATCAGCTTCTTCCTCAACAACTGTCACCACTCTTGGACTAAGAGATTTGAACATGCTAATCACAGCTTCTCTGTCTTCAACTTCAACTCTTCTCAATGCCCCAATACAATTCACAGCAATAGCCTCATCTTCTTGAACTCCTAACCCTTCTTTTGTGAGCTCTCCTAGATGATTCAACCCACTAATCACATTAAATTCAAAGGGAACACCCATTAGCCTTGCAAACTTCTCCATTCTTTGTCCAACTTCATTCATGACGGATCCTACTATGTTGGCAGTTACAACAACAACCGTGAGCTTCAAGTGAGGAGTTTCATCATTTCTTGTGGCCAAGGCTTCCAAAAGAGTAGGCCACTGAGTGCAAAGGGTGTTGCTAATATCAATTATGTGAAGTTTAGTCTCTCCTTCTAAGGCTTCTAATATGGCACCATTTGAAGCCACATGTCCAAAAGTTGTCCAAGGACTTACCTCTTGAAACTTGAGTATTAACTTTCTTGCTGAATCGAAGTTGTTGTTTTTCTCAGCAACTGAGGAGAGAGTCTTATAGCATCTTAGGCCAGATTCTGTGGCCTTGCAAAATAGAGCTTGCAAGAAGTAATAAGCTAATTTCTGATCACTGTCACCATAGGGAGAAGAGAGCTCGTTTAACATCCATAGAAGATGTTGGATTTTGCTTGAGTCTCTCTCTGATATTGCTTTAGCACACTCCCTCAGAAGTTTTGAGGCCCATTTTCCATCCTCACATGGCTCGCTGGAATCAGAAGAACGGCTTGTTGACGTGTGACTACTGTGTTGGGGATGGTTGCCTCGGTGCATGTCTATGGCTGCTGCTTCAATATGACCAATATTGAAGTGTTTTTTCTTTGAAATGTAAGGACTAATGTCCATATTTTCTTATGGTGTGGATTGTGAACAATCAATGGACTTGGTCCCCTTTGACTCTGGGACACTCTTTGAACTCAAAAGGAACCTGTGATAAGAGAAATTCATATCTCTTTTGCTCTCAGAAATGGCCAACACAAAACCATGATTTGGAAATTTTATATGGGGTCATTGTCTTAACTTGTCATCTCTAGTATTTTTAATTACTTTGCTTGTGTATTACAGCATATGTATATATATATATATATGTATATTGGAGTACAGAGACTTTGTGTGGTTGTGTTAGAGATTTTATATATCTATTGTTTATTTACCTTCTCTTATAGCCTGCACAAAATGGTTGACACATTCCAATAAAAGGTGTGATCGAGCTGTTCTTATTTTTTAAGGGTAATTACAGTTATATTTTCTTAGGTTTTCCATAATTACATTTGATATTTTATTTTTATTTGGAAAATGCATTTATTTTCTTTACTTCGAATATTAGTATATACACACTTTGAAAATTCTATTATTTAAAGAATTATGCTTATTTTTCTTTTTCAGTGTACGGCTTTTGTATTATTTATTTCTATAAATATCAAAGTAAGAAAATAAATATATTTTTTTCAAATAAACAATATTTGATATAATTATATACTGAACCCCAAGACAGATCAGTACAGAACTTATGACTCATACGAAAATTTTATATATAATTTTGAAGTGATATAAACGAACGACTTTAACTCAAATAGACTTACATATATAGTTGTTTGTGCATAATAGAGTTCGGTGGATAATATTAAAATAATGTTAATAAAAAAGAAAGAGTTATGTTAAAGAAATATAAAATTATTAATGTAGCATTACGCAGCTTAAGCTTTTGGTTGAAATGGTTCTTTCCATAGAATTAGAACCTTAATAATTAAGTGGTCACAAGTTCGATTCTTATTATTTCCTATTTAATTAATAATTAAGTATTATAGAGTTTTTTTATCCTTCAAATTCATTGAACTCTTGTCTAAGGGAATATATTAAAGAAATATAAAATCATTAATATAGTTTGAATTGGTTGTTTATAAACTTAAGAAATCAATTCAGTAAATATCTATGAACTGACACCGACAAAGCTTATTGCGGCTCCATATTTCCAATGAATTATTATTCCCTTATGAGTTTTTATGCAAAAGCCAGGCATATGTGTCTAGTTTAATCGCATAAGTTGCTTTGGAAAGGATAGAACATAAATTCCCACACATAAAATATGTGGGTGAGGAATCCTCAGTCACTGAATGGCAATCAGATCATTCTAAAAGAAAGATAACAAACAAAATATTTTTTTAGGGAATGAAAACAAAGAGATGATGGTAAAGGATATAGATAAATACTGTATTATAATGTGACTTGAGTTGTTAGATTATTAAAACTTTGTTGACTTTGCTATTAATCTTAATTTATAGATATATATACTCCATGCTGGTACTAATTAATTGTATCTTCTCTCATTGTCTCACTTTTATTTTAGGAATCACTATGTTTATTTTTTTACCTTAAGCATTAATATATGTTCTTATATATATTGGTAGTTGCTTACTTATTAATTACATGATGCTATAAGATGATGATGATGATAATGACAGAGATGCCTGACGATGACCCCTCCTCCCCCTCTCGCTTGGATTGGCATCTTGAGGGTATATATCACCTTGTAAAGTTCAGATATCAAAATAAATTGATTGCATGCATCCAAAATTAGTCTAGAAATTAAATGCTTACAATTCAGGTATGATGTTATCCTTTTATCTTATTGTACTTTAAAACACCAAATAAGTTATCACTGCCTAATCTGCAAAAACTATGATCCTATTACTAAATGTCAAATGGCAAAAGACAAAGCGAGGAGCTTGCAAGAGACATGTCTTGTTTATGTAAGTAGACATACAGCCAATTAAACTGTTAGGCTTTAATGTATTCATTCTAGATAAAAGAATGATTTTTCATCATCAATTAAAAAATAAATAAAAATACTTCAATTCTTGAAGATGTTTGATATTATGCACTTTAGCATCCATGCGTGTTTACATTAAGATGAATTTATCAAAGTAATAGCTTAAAATTATATGGTACCTGATCTGGATAAAATATAGTAGATTCATTGAAGCCCCAAAAACTTACGGCGAAGCCCAATCTCATGAAGACCCAGAACAAAGCGCGATGACCACTATCGCGCATAGCGTGATGTGGTGCACCCATCGCGCACGAAACCACCCAAATATAAGTAAGGAAGTAACCTCAAGAACTAATACGAACCCACTGCGTCTTTGTACAAATACGTAGAGGACAGCACCAGCTTGCCGCTAGTCTAGCAGGGTAGCTTGGCAGTAAGAGATAAGGCTATTAACGCTCTAGCCAAACCTGCAGCTCGAAAATGGCCAATTAGAGGCCATACCTCCTTCTCAAGGCGGCATCACAACTACTATATAAGCAAGGGGTACCAGCCCAGATCATCTAATTCATAAAGAATATACTTACACCTGCAACTGATACTGATTTAAGCATCGGAGTGTCATCGCAGGTACCCCCTATCAAGGCTCAAGGATCACGCTAACGAAGGATCAAAGTCCAGATTTTATTATCAGCAACCTCAAGCCCAAGAAGAAGAAGTATCTTCACCACATCAACCGTGTGTGATTAGGCCTGATATACATTGGCTAGTCCATATTGTATTTGATCTGATCATTGGTGCCGTCTGTGGGATCTATCATTTAGAACCCATCCTTTCTCAATTTAAAAACATGATTGATACCGGAAGCAAATCCCAGAATGGCTCCAAAGGAAAGCAGAAGGAGACCCCTGCCTCCCGCGAAAAATCAGCCTCGTCGGTGGCACCACTTTCTGTGCATCAAGATAACCCTCCAACGACCCAACACTTGCTAAACCTTATCACGCAGCAGAATAAAAAGATTGCCCAACAGAATCGAGATTTAGCTCGATTGAAAAAAGCACAAAAGGCTAAAGAAAAAACAGGGAAAAGGAAAAGAAAAAGAAAAAGAGCTCGAGAAAGAAAAAGATCTTGAAATTTCCGGTGAAAGCGAGCCGATGCAGGAACATTCAACAGGAGATCCTGAACCATCAGGTCACAAAAATAAAAAAGGTGAAGAAATGAAAGACACTAACGAGAACGAAAACTCTCATGGGAATTCTAGAACAGTTTCTCGAATTTTTCATCCATTTACCCCATGTATCATGAACCTCCCTATTCTTAGAGACGTAAAAATTACAACTGAGAAGTACACCGGGAAGGGAGACCCGCAAGAGCATCTGGAGCAATTCCAGACCAACATGATGGCACAAGATGTAGCCGACTCAATAGCATGTCGGTTAATCCCAACAACCCTGAAAAAGGTAGCACTTAGGTGGTACTCCGCGTTACCACCCAATTCAGTCCAAAGTTGGAAAGATTTAACTAGCCAATTCCTTATCCGGTTTGCAACAAGTAAAGCGCAATACAAATCCACACATGCATTGAAAACTGTATGACAAGGACCACACGAAACATTGCGCGATTACCTCAACAGATTCTTTGATGAAGCGCGGGACCTAGATCCACAAGTCTCCTTACATCTCATCATTGAAGGATTATTGGAAGGTCCTTTCTCTATGTCGTTGGCCAAACAACGTTCGCGGACCATATAAGAACTACGAGCGCAATCAGAAAAATTCATTAATCTAGAGGATTATAAACGGTCGCAGGATATTTCCAACATTAAAATGGAGGTAGATAACTTTGAGAGGGATGTTCAAAAGAATTTTCAAAGAAAATTCTGCGACAAGAGAAATTGGGAGAGGTTCAATAATTATACTCCCTTGAACACATCCCGAAGACGAATTTTGAAGGAAGTCTTTCAAACGGGTTACGTACGCGTTAACAAACCTCCACCATTGAAAAAAGGAGACCTGCGCGATGAAACCAAATTCTGCGAATTTCATAGTGATACAGGACATACCACTGATGAGTGTTTTGATTTGAAAAATACAATCGAAACACTTATCAGAGCTGGGAAGCTCCAGGGATTTATTTCTAGTTGCAGGGAATATAAAGCACAAAGAAGGCGTGATAGAAGCTCAGATCACGATCAAAATCCTAACCGGTTAAGGGCATATCCCAGGAGAGATTATAATATCGCCCAAAATAATGATCGTAGGAACGCGCGTGACGATCCTACGGATAGACGCCAAGGAACTCCACCACGGAATAGACAGCACGGCGCACAACAGCTGCAGCGCCAATTGCCCAATAACGCGGCAGGAGTATTAGCTATCATTGTTGGCGGAATTGCGAGAGGTGGCGCGACTAGTTCACAACGCAAAAAGCACTTGAAGTCCGTAATGACAGTTCGTGATCATGCAGAACCTTCCACATCCAATTTCAAATGGCAGTCCATAAGCTTTGATGACGATGACTATGGCGACATCATTCCTAATCATGACGACCCACTAGTGATCTCTGCTTGCATGGCCAATCTCCAGGTAAAACATATTATGATTGATAACGGCAGTTCTGCCGACATTATTTTCTGGGATGCTTTTCGCGCGATGAATATCCCAGAAGAATATCTAATTTCTGGATGTTCGGATTTAATTGGTTTTTCTGGAGAGTGCGTGCAATCCAAAGGTACCATTGAAATGTGGGTAACTTTTGGTGTCATGCCATTGGCACGTACTATCAAAGTACATTTTTACGTTATTGAATATGCATCAGCATATAATGTTATCTTAGAAATACCAACCATTGCCTCTTTAAAGGCAATCATTTCCATGCCTCATCTCTTGATGAAATTTCGCGATTCTTCTGGCGCTATCGTTGCCCTTGGAAGCGATCAAAAGGCAACGCACAGTTGTTATAACACTAGTTTGCGCACCAAGTCTGTCGTCCCGCGCGATGGCAAAGGAAAAACATCCATCAATATGAAAGATTTGGACATGCGCGAATATCTACGCGATACAAGACCTCAACCAGATGGGGAATTAGAAGACCTCCAACTGGGTCCGTTACCTGAAAATGTTACCAAAATTTGACGACATCTCCCGGAGATGGAAAAGAAAGAATTGGTAGCAGTATTACTAAAAAATAAAGACCTTTTTTGCTTGGACAACAGCTGATATGCCAGGAATAGACCCTGGTGTAATATGCCACCATCTAACCCTTGATCCAAAAGCCAAACCTGTAACACCCCGTTTATACCCGGTTTGTTAACATATCATCGTATTAAGCTGCGCTTAATTAAAAATGCGGAATATCTTTTTCTTTTCAATTATGACGTCATTATACTTAGCCGAGTTGATTACTTAATCATTTTCATAAAATATCGCCTGTATGTAAATTGCAAATAAACATCTAACTGAAATATCTCATAATATAGATAAAGTGAGTAACTAAAATCACGGATCTACAACACGTAGTCCGGACAATATCCTGATACATTATTACAACTCTTAATAAAGCAAGACATAATCAAGTCTGTGTGGCATGGACAATCCCCATGCTCACCAAATCAACAACATAACCAACAAAGTCTCAACATAATAATCCATAAACTGAAGCTAAGAGCATAAGACAGTAAACAGGATCCAACATCCAACATAATCATCATAACAACAAATAATCAGCTAAGCTCCGGCCTCTTGCCGCTGGAGGTCTCAACCCCCGCATTACCTGAACCTGAAATGGTGCCCCAACGTGGGGTGAGATCTCTAAACAGAAATCTCAGTAAGACAAGGGGTCCTCAAGGATCTTCCACCCTAAGCTCACTTACATGTGCAATATAAGTTCTAAAAGCAGAAATTCAATATAAGTTCTCAAAACTATGCAGTGCAACAGATATTCATCCCATGTGTGTTTAAACTATTCTACTGGCCAGAGAAATATAGGAATACGTCTATTACCTACAGATAGTACAAGGAACACCGCTTACACCTCACCCACAGCCTCAATATTAGATGTACTACATACTCAGGCTTACCGTATAGGTGGAACACCACATGCATATCATAAAGGAACTAGCATAAAACAGCTCAATAGCATTTTCAAAACATCAAAAGCATCGTAACACAGCATGCATATAACCATACCCCCATGGGACATGGTGGAACCACAACATGGCTAAACCGAGAACACAAAAGCTTACGTTGCAAGCTAGCTATCACAGCCAAGAGTCCACACAATCTCAAAGTCCAAACACAGCAGTATCACAATCTGTTATGGACCAATAATATATCAAAATCATACTCTACAAGCATTTGACAAAAGACAACGCCTTTTCTTTCACGTTTTACGTCTTAAGGCTTCATACAGAGCCATAAGTCCTTAATCACTTGATTCCGACTTAGTTCAATTAAAACAAAAGTTCAACTTCAACAATTTAGGGTCCACAAACCCCCAATAGCCCACTGCATGAACAATGCAGCTACTGTTCTTCGAAATCCCAGAATTTCTGGATATTCGTCGGGGGCATATCCGAATATCAATATCCGGATATCTCTCTTCCAATATCCGGATATCCATATCCGGATATTGGAAGTCAGAATCCAGATTCTGCATTTCGCGAAAATCCAAACCAAAGGTCCAACTTTTATCGATTACAGAAGCTTACACTTGCATTTCTAAGTGTGTTAAGCATTACCCAATGTTAGGTTTTCATCTTATCTTGTTACTTGCATCAAGGTTCCATTTTTAAGCATAAAAACTCAGGTTTAAGGGTGGTGATCATACCACAAGCTCAAGACAACAACAAGGAAGGTGTCTTGATGGTTTCTAAGCCCTTTAACTGTGCAGCAACCCAAGACCACGAAAATGAGCATGAAGGTGGCTCTTAAACTCAACAAGAAAGCTCCTTGGAGCTTCAAAACACCATATACAAGGCCACACTCCACAAGAGCAAAGAACACATCCCCTAAACTACCAACACAGTACACCCACACTCAGAAGATGGTTTCTTTACCCTCACTCATCACACACCCAAGTGTTTGCAAGGTTAAAGAGAAGGAAAATCAATAGAAAATGGTGGTTTGATCACAAATGATGAAGGAAGAGCAGTGGAACAGTGATAACCACTCAGCCTCCAAGTGTCTCACGTAGAAAACTGATGTGCCTAGGGTTTTGAGCCATCACAAGAGTATATATAGGCCACTTAAGTCATTAAACACACAATATTAACTTTAATTTTTATGCTTAGCATTTTAATCCCAAACTCAGGATTCTTAACCTACTCAATTTTACAAGAATTAACATATTTTCCTTATATTTCTCGCAGCACCTTTCCGGTACGCGCTTTTCATAGCCAGTATCAGTTTTGGCACCGGTTCTAGGGAGATAAATCTCTCTCCAGAAAGCTGCTTCGCGCAGGATAATTTTGGCCCACAATGGAAGAAGATTCAAAGCAACACGTGCGACATTGTATCAAGTGTCAAGAGCACGCAGATATACACCACGTTCTTCCTGAAGAGTTATCTTCACTCGTATCTCCATGCCCATTTTATCAATGAGGAATGGATATTTTAGGACCATTTCCAGTCGCAAAAGGAGGAGTAAAATGGTTAGTAATCGCGATTGATTATTTCACCAAATGGATTGAGGCAGAGGCTTTGGCCGCGATATCAGCCAACAAAATCCGACGATTCTTCTATCGAAAAATCATGTGCAGATTTGGTGTTCCTAAAACCATTATAACTGATAATGGTACACAATTTGTGGACAAAAGATTCAATCAAATACTTCAGGATCTACGCATCAAACACAGATATACATCTGTTGAACATCCACAAACGAATGGTTTGGTAGAAGCCGCAAATAGAGTCTTGAAGCGAGGACTGGAAAGAAGATTAGAAGCAGCTAAAGGAGAATGACCTGAACAATTGGACTACGTACTTTGGGGCTATCGAACAACCCCACATTCTACTACTGGTGAAGCTCTATTTCGCATGGTTTATGGGAGTGAAGCAATGATCCCAGTCGAGATTGGCTAACCATCTTGGAGAAGGATGTACACAAATGAAGAAGGCAACTCGCAGGCATTACTGCATAATTTAGATACAATAGATGAAATGCGCGAAATTGGTCACGTTAAAGAGGCAGCTTTGAAACAAATGGTAGTGGCGCACTATAACTCAAAAGTTGTTAAACATAGTTTCAACGTAGGAGAATTAGTCTTACGAAGAGCAGATATTGGAAATAAGAACGTGTGACAAGGTAAATTGGCCGCAAATTGGGAAGGGTCATATCGCATCCAGAGTAAAACTGAGAAAGATGCATACGTCATTGAGACGTTATCTGGACTCACCATTCAACGAACACGGAATGCGGACAAACTTAAAATATTTTATAATTAGTATTTTCTTTGTCTTTGTATTTCTTATTCATCGAATAAAGATTGTTTCGTTCTATATGATTGTTGCATCCATCGCGCATATTTCTTAACTACATAATTATCATACTCATCGCGCTCAGCACGCACTTCCTTTAAAGGAGAGAAAGGAAGGTAAAACCTTAATTGGTTAAAACTTCCTCCAAGCTACAACGCGATGGAGAAAATATAAGGAAGATAGTGAAACTTCCTCCAACAAGGAAGATAATAAAACTTCCTCCAATAAGGGAGCTAATGAAACTTCCTTCAACCATGAAAGGAAGATAATGAAACTTCCTCCGATTATGAAAGGAAGGTAAAGCCTTAAATGGTTAAAACTTCCTCCAAGCTACAGCACGATGCATATCATGAAAGGAAGGTAAAACCTTAAGGTAAAATCTTAACTGGTTAAAACTTTCTCCAATTTTACGCGCGATGAGAAGAATGAAGGGAAGATAAAACATTCACTGGTTAGCAATGACTTCCAAACACGCACACAAGTTCCATGACAAAATGCAAGGGAGAAACCCCAATATTTTAAAGAAGAGTTTCAAGACGAGAAGAAAAACAAGGAGGGTAGTAACCCTCAAAGGTTATCAACTTTCAATGAAACCTCATTTGATTGTGCCAGAACGTCTTATGACGGTAAGGTACGCTGAAAGTGTTTTGTTTTAGAATAAATCTTCATTTAAGGAAGGTATATCTTAAAGGGTGAATAGCCACTAACATTTCTACGAAATGATACATGCATAATAAAAAGCATTTTCATAGAGGAATAAGATAACTTATATATTTAGTATGACGCTATCGCGTCTTATACGAAATTTGCAATTAAATTGTGAAAATTACCATGTTTAAACTACCATATCAGCAATTGTTAGATACAAATTGGGGACAACCCCTTGCAAACCACAATCCAAAAAGAAAATCAATGAATATCAAATTGTCTGGATAGACATGTTCTCAGGATCTTCATGTTCTCCTGCGAGTTCCTCAGCAGCAACAGCTGGCCCTTGAGGAGTTGGCTCTTGAACAGATGGCACGATAGTCTCCGTATCCATTGCGCTGATTAAGTCCACTGGCACTTCTTCATCTTTGTCATTCAAAGTCATCAGTTGGCCACCCTTGACGTAGTAAAAATAATGGACATTGTCTAACTTGGCTGTTGGATTGAAGAGGCATACTTGCTTCATAATATTGGCATATGTTCCCTCACCTTCTTGCTCGAAAAGATCTTGAAATTTCTTAACCTCATTATTTAAATGAGTCTTCTCCTCTTTCCACGCATCAGCATTTCCTTCTAGCTCCAAGACACACTTGTTCAAGTCAAAAAAATTTGTCCTCAATTCTTTGTTTGCAGTTTCCTTTTCTTTTAACTCCTGTTTTATCTTAGCCATCTCCTCTTCAGCCTTCTTCAGTTTTTCCTTAAAACCTGTGCGCTGGTGGGTAATCTCACCTTTTAGTTCAACAATGTGCTCCTCCAAGTAATCAACAGTCCCTGCTACGAAGAACATGTTATCTCGAAATGATTGATACCACGTTTTAAACATATAACGCGAAAAATATCACTTACCAGGCACAAACATAATGAATTGATTCGCGATACTCAGCTTTGACGAAGTCGCCAGCTATTTCTCTCTCGGTAGCTCTTCAATCCGCGAACCTACCTCCCTGCCCTTCGCGTACATGTCCTTATCGAAACCCTAGCCTTTCCCAAAATAAATTAGGTCCGAAAATTCGACGTCAACTTCCGCAAATTTCCTCTTCTGTCCCTTCGAGGAGTTTTCTACCTCTTTATTTTCAGGGGGACGACATTGACGGTGGCAGTCAGAGGACCTGGTGACTTCAATCGCGCGGCAGCACCCTCGCTAGATTCAGCACCAGTGGCGGTAGCAGACATGGAAGGCATAGTAGGCACAGAAGAGCTGGCATCGTCAGCACCTCGCATGGCCGCTACTTCTGCAACCTACTCAAAGAAGCCACCATTGAACTATCTGCAATAATTCAAAAAGTTCGTGTTAGAAATATACAATCAAGAGACAAAATAAATAAAATTCTTTCAAATACCACAACAAATAAAAGTCGAATTACCCAAAAAGGCTCGAATATCGTCATCAGTATATTCATTCAAAATTGTATAGGTGCTCAAGTAGCCCGTATCTGAAGCCTCACGCGCAATGTTACATAGAGTGATCACAGTCTGTTGTTCCAGATCACTTAAATAGTCAAAATTATAGCTCAAATTTTTACCCTCTAACGGATGCTCAGTCCAATACAGAGGAAAGATAGGAGTGTTATCCTCTCCTAAGAAAAACGGGCTGGAATCTTCAACAGGATAAATCTTGAAGATTTGCGTAGTCCACTTGTTAATCTTCCTTTGGTACGATTCACAGAATTTAACTTTACTTCTAAAAGAAACCCAACTCGAATGCGGTCCCATCACACTAAACATATACAAAAATGACTCTGGAGATTGAAAAAGGTTGTAGGCCTTACAGACCATCTCATATACCTTGATAAAACCCCAGGCATTCAGGGTCAATTGGGAGGGCGCCACGTTAAGATGCACCAATAACTTATAAACGAAAGACGAAAAAGGCAGACAAACTCCTAATGATAAGAAAAAATAGGCATACATCATAATAAAGTGCCTTGAAGACCCTTCTGCACGCGATGAGCACACGCGTTCGTTTAACGAGACAACATCAATTTCCCACTGATCATCAAACGCTTTGTCAGGGGTGATGTGGATGGAACCTTTTACTTGAGCCAACTCTTCCGGAGAGCAATATATGGAAGCGGTATCCATTACCGTATCTGCTACCCAACTTAGGGATTCTTCATCCCGAAGATTACGTGTGACCAGGGATTCTCCTTCAAGATTAATCTGTAGTGCCTTCTTCTTTGTGTCGGGATTCAGCTTTTGCTTCTTCTTCTCACCAGCACCACGCCTTACAATAATTTCCTTGATTTGAGGGGAAACAAAATCTGATTCAGAAGAAGAATCAGTAGAGGAAGACGAGTCAGAGGAAGCAGAGACAGCAAATATAGATTTGTAATTATCAAAATTCATTTTCTTAAAAGGATATCCTGCTGGGTAGATTATATTTAAAGGTAAGGGACTTGGACTCTTTTGACCGCAAGAATCTTGCGCGATGCGAGACGAAGTATCGCACGATGAAATTGAAGAGGACGATATGGGGTTTACTGTATTAACAGACCTATAACTACACTCATAACTCGAAAAAGAATCACTCGAAATCAAAATAGGACCACTCTTTCTAAAGGAAACTTTTGGGAACAAAGATGAACTTTGTTGAGAAAGATTTTTCGCGTTTTCGGGATTAGGTTGTCGCGAAGACGAACCAAGTTCAAGCCGTCACACAAAAGGTAAACAGCTATCATTTACACAAACTTTTGAACAGGGAGTAGCTCACTTGTCAGTAAGCCACGCTTCCCTGGTTCCCAACGACCTTGACCTAGGTAACGATCTAGAGGGAGGACTGGACGAGCCAGACCGTTCGGATAATCTGATAAAATTCACAAATTTGCGATTATCAGACATATCCCAAGATTAAAATAGAACGATGAAACAGATGAGGTAATAAAATAACACGAAAAGCATACCTGAAATTTATACTTCGGATGAATCAACTATGAGCAGGACGTGTCAACACTAGAAAAGCAGAGTCATAATGACGAGTTTTCCCTCCAAACCGAATAGCTCAGTACAAATATGTAAACTTTACCAAAACGAATATTCAGAAGGTCACAAAACGTGTTGAGTAAAACGGTTTCACAGGGACACGTGGGGAGAAGGTAAAACGTTTGCACTTCAAAACAGCCCACGCTTGCCATTAAACACCCATGTAATTACAATAACATTTAATACTTCTGACAGTTAACGTTTAATCCACCATTTTTAAGCGGCTAAATCATGATGACACTTTAACATGACTATCGCGGCAACATATAACCACGCCAAAAAGATCTATCGCGCACAAACACATATATATACCTCACAGCTTTGCCACATGTCAAAATTGCAAGCTAGGAGAAAACTGATCTGGATAAAATATAGTAGGCCCATTGAAGGCCCAAAAACTTACGACGAAGCCCAATCTCATGAGGACCCAGAACAAAGCGCGATGACCACCATCGCACATAGCGTGACGCGGTGCACCCATCGCGCACGAAACCGCCCAAATAGCATAACTTCATAAGTAAGGAAGTAACCTCAAGAACTAATACGAACCCACCACGCCTTTGTACAAATACGTAGAGGACAGCACCAGCTCGCCGCTACTCTAGCAGGGTAGCTTGGCAGTAAAAGATAAGGCTATTAACACTCTAGCCAAACCTGCAGCCCGAAAACGGCCAATCAGAGGCCATACCGCTTTCTCAATGCAGCATCTCAACTACTATATAAGCAAGGGGTACCAGCCCAGGTATGATCATCTAATTCATAGAGAATATACTTACATCTGCAACTGATACTGATTTAAGCATCGGAGTGTCATCGCAGGTATCCCCCATCAAGGCTCAAAGATCACGCTAACGAAGGATCAAAGTTTAGATTTTATTATCAGCAACCTCAAGCCCAAGAAGAAGAAGTATCTTCACCACATCAACCGTGTGTGATTAGACTCGATATACATTGGCTAGTCCATATTGTATTTGGTCTGATCAGTACCAAATGGAACTTATTCTCTGCTAATGGTTAGACAAGAAGACAAGGTTGAGAAAAGCTCCTTTTAACACACCATCTAATCACGGGGGAAATTAATGTCTTTGCTATAGCCTCATCCGTTTCTTAATTATTTTACTTTGTTTAAAAAAGGTTTTTTGGGCGATCCTATTGATGGTGGCCCATGATTTTGCATTATTCATCGCTATTCTATAAGATATAAAGTTACGTCACTAAGTTTTTAAAGGATTATACTTTTTGACATGATTTTTCAGCAATAAATTTTAAATTCGACGATTGCATACGTAATATTGATGATATAATTTCGTCACTCACTTTTTAATATGATTTTTAATTAAACTTATTGTCACTTTTCCAACAAAATGATTGGCTGATTCAAGGTCACGTAATTTGTTTCTCTCTCTCAATAATACAGTTAAAAAAGTAATCAGTTAATCTTGTTACCAATAAATGTGTTTCCTTTAATTTCACGGATCGGCAGAAAAAAAATTCAAAAATAAATTTGTTGAATTTGCTTGAAAACTTTTCAGAAAACGAATTTTATCAACTCAACTGCTATTAACTACAAATTCTTTTAAGATCTTATGAACAATTCATCTCATACTAGTTTCTACTCTCTCATCTAATGCATGCCAAGCACCAAGATTTACTGCAGATGAATGAAGCTTCATGATTATCATATTCATGCTGTGGGTTTGCAAAGTCAAGTTGCAATTAAGTCTATAAAGACTAAAATGCATATAAATTAAAGAGATCAATAATTTTCATGCGGTAAAAAATAAAATTATTTTCTACACATACATAAAAATGTATGGACCTCATGTGGGGCCATATGAAGAAAAAAGAGAAAAAAATTAAACATGGGTCTCATACACTTTTATGTGTGCGTAGGAGATAAAATTATTTCTTACAATATGAGAAACATTGGGGACCGTTATTCTTATAACCTATTTTTTCACTAATGATTTTCTTCAATCCAACTATTATAATTTATTGGAATTAATAATTAATTAATAAATATAACTTAATAAATCATAATCATTGGATTGACGGAAATCAATAATAAAAAATAGGTTGTAAGAGGTTGTAAAACTTTTAGATTGTAAGAATAACGCTCATCAGTAAACATTAATCCCATAAATTAATTATGAAATACCGTTAATGAGCATACACAAATCAATTTTTTAAAAAAGTTCCTAGATGGTTGGTTTTCCAGTTATTTATATTTTTTGATAATGGAGAATGGACATTAGCGGTAGCTGCATATATATCAGCAACCAAATGCACACAAACTGTAGATCCATTGAAATTGGCAGCATAAAGAGGATATCTAGTCTTATCAAAGTCTAGCTTCATATGCAAGTATAGCCACATGATTTGTTTTCAAAGATTAGTAGAATGAGGCAGAAGCTGATGTTACATGCCTCCACTAACTTCCCCTACAGATTTGATACATCCAAGAATAGATATGTCTCCAAATCCAATCTTCCTCTGGATTCTTCTTTCCTATACAAGAATTAACTATACAACCAAGAACTTCAAATTCCACACACTAAAACACTGTATTGAGGTGGAGATGTTATTGTTTTTCTTCTTCTTAATTTTCTTGATGTAAGAATCTTCAATTCAACATGATCTAACACGACGCCAAACTGCAAGTACAATTTAGAATAGGAGACATCGACTTTCATGCATAATTCAGAATTCAGATATCTCTATGCTTGGTGCTTGAGACAGTTCAACAACCAACTTAACACAAAGCCTGCTTGTTTGTTATACACGCAAAGATACATAAATGCATGCAAACAAGACAGAAAACTACAACTTTGTTACCTACCAACTTGTGTGCTATATATCATATCCGTTCATCCCAATGCAGAGTTGCATGCAGGTATGACAAGCATAGTAACAGAAGCCAAGTGTCTCCTGTATAACTGTGATTCACTGGTGCCATAGCAGAGCTAAAGTTTATTATGATGGTGATAGGTTTGGAACAAGAAAGTTCCAACTGTAATGGCTATGGCTCAAAACACAGGCCATGGTCGTCTCACTAGTGATAGCCATGACAATGAGACTACCGTCTCATTCAGATACAAAGAAATTTAAACATACCACCAAACATATGCTTCAACTAGTAAGAGATAGTAAGAGATTGTTTCAGCTTAATTAACCTATCTAGTCTGAGTCCTCGAAAAATAGTTGTGTTAAAATTTATTAAGAACTTTACTGTCTATATAGCCTTATCTGACTCAAATTAGACTAGTAAAGTAATCAATAAATTGAATTGTAATATCCAAAATAATAATAACAATTTAAACGTAAAATAGAATAAAACTTGCCACAACCTACATCAAGAGAGGGGGGAAAATGGTATATCACTGAAATTGGTTTAATTAAACATTATTAGAAGAGTTGGTATTTACCAAATGATGGTAGCTTAGTTGGTGCCAGAGAACTGAGCAGGTGGGATAAGAGCATGTGTTCAATCCTCCTCATTATTGTCTTTGGGAGGGGTTTAAAGCCTTAATTCTATGACTCATCCCGAATCAGACTAATCACCAAACAATGAACCGATTGGAATATACAAAAAAAGAAAAGAAAAAAGTTGGTATTCAGCAATGTCACGGGGTAAAAGGATTTACAGTGTAACTTGTATTAAAATCTCATTTAAGACAATGTGTGTAATTCAATTGGCCACTAAAGCTAAATAGGTGAGGAGAAAATCTAAGTTCAATTCTCACCAAATACATCTTTTGAAAAAGAGTCAAGAGCTTTAACTGTAACTAAACCCTGACTCGGGATTAGTCTCATAGCCGATTCAAAGAATTGAAGCTTATGAAGATACTGGAGTGCAAAATCGCCTTAAAGAAGTAATAAGGGTTGGTATACCAAAATAATAATAATAATAATAATAATAATAATAATAAACTAATGGTAATCCCCGAGATTTGGGTACAAATTTTCCTGATATTATTATAATACTATATAAATTAAAAGTAAACAAAATTAAGAAAAAATATTTAAAATTATAAAAGAGATATGTACAATTAATTTAAATAAAATATAAAAATATAGACTAAGAACAAATTAATTTTTTTTTAGAAAAAAATACTTAAGTTAAAAAAAATCAAAAAATGCTTAAGTAATAGACTTTAAAAATTTAACCGAGAATAGGCTATAATTTAATATTTAACAATGATTAAACCGTATGCTGAGAAATTAATTCGGCAATAAATGTTTCAACGGACTTTTCCTCGCAAACTAATAATTGTTTTGTTTTTATTTTCAGAAATGAATATTTGATTCCAAAAAAATTATTTTCTAATTGTTTTTCCTATTTTCATTGATAATTACAACAATGTCACCTCATTTTGACAACATTTTTGTTATTTTTATCATTCCTTATACAAGCATTTAATAACAAAAAATAAATTATAAACAGAGTGATATTTTTATAAATATTAGTAAAAACAAAAAATAGAGACAGAAGACATTTTCTTAAACCAAACAAAAAGTGCTTGTAATTTCCCCGGTAAAAACGCTATATTGGTTTTATAATTTTTTTCTGGGGGATATAAATGTGTTATAGAAGGAAAGAGAGATATAAACACAATATTACTGAAATTATGGTTTTTGATAGATCACAAATCACAATGGAAATTGATCTATTTAGCTAACTCTACCTATATAGTGAAATGAGGCTTTATTGTTATTGCTGTTGTATATATATGTATTCCAACAGGTGCTGATGTCTACATGAACTGCATAGAAAAGTCCATACTGAGAGGAGAGAAGATGACAATGGCAAGGGAGAAAGAAAAAGAAAACATCAACAAGTGAAGAAAAGAAAGAAAAGACTCACAAATACTTGATAAAAAAAAAAAAAAAAAAACCGAAGATAAAAATACAAATATTGTAACATAAACACAATTCCATCACAAGACAAAAGGAAAAGATGGCATTCAATTACAGAGGTATAGTTGTTGTGGTCTGGCTAGCAGAACTAGTGCTTCCATCCTTTTGAGTGACCATCTTGCATGTAGGGCTCTAAAAATCCAATAAACTGAAAAAACAAAATCACAGAAAAGATGTAGGTTGAAATTTTTTTTTTAATACAAAGCTCTATTTGTTACCAAGTTTAAAGAACAATGAATGAATCCTGCAAGTTGAAAATACAAAACTTTTCTCCAGGTTCAAACCTTATTCCCAGTCATTAAATAGTGGATGAGTATAATGGAAGTCCAACAGTACATCAAATGCTTGATTTTGAGCATAATGTCATATTTCAAGTTATGCCACGAGAACAGCATACCATGTATAAAACTGTAATGGAAGCAGATAAATACCAGAATGCAGTGGTTATCCACACACCTTAGTTCCATCTTCTGTCCAACGTGCACCATATCCATCAGCAACCCTTATTTCAAAGACAACTCCATGCGGCGCGACAGTATGTATATTCAGCCAACAACAATGCGCTATTAAGCGGTTAATAACATCCATTGCAAGCTTATTTTTATTAGAATCTGTAAAGAACGTTGAAAAAGAAAGTATAAATAAAAAATAATGTGATCAAATTATTAGAGAGTGAGACGCTGCTAATATATACTCACTAAACTAAACATTTCAGCAAAAATATTGGACCTAACACAGGAAACAAGTTCAGATAAATTCTTCTATGGGAAACAGATTCAACTTGCACACAAACCTAGATAACCAATGCAATAGGGAAACTGAAAAGCAATTACCAGACACATCTAAATGATTCTCTTTAAAAAAACACACTTACCGTTTCCATCCAGAGAACCCCAATAACCACTGCTACTCCTACAAGCATGCTTGGCCAATGCACGAGCTCCATGAGTCAAGGCAAATTCCTAAATAACAATAATTAAGAGTATATATATAATTTATCATAAAGTATCAATAAAGTCGTTGTCCCATTGGGGTCTGAACAATTTATTAAAATAAAAACAGAGAAAATTCCTATAGTCTGAATTCTGTTTGTTAATGCAGAGTGATTTTCTCCTAAGGTTCTACATAAATATAGACAGAGGCAATTCCAAAAATTCCTTAAAGAGGTGAAAGTGACTAAAAGACTGCAAAATCCTTACCCCCCCAACAAACACACACACACACAACAACAACAACAACAAAAAAATAGAAAAAGAAAAGAAAAGGTGCAAGAAAGTAACTTTCTTACATCTGGTTTGCATGGCAAATTAAATGATGCCAATAGAGTTGATCTTGGTGGTGGAAGCGCATTAGGAATTGTCCCTGTGGTGTGCACCAGACCTAGAAGGCCTTGAACACCCTCGTAGCTTAATCCCTAGATTAAAGCAGTACAGCACAATAATCAGGAACTATCTTAAGTGGAGTTTTATATATGAACACTCTGAGCATTAGTTCACATGCAGTCAGGTTAAACATGACATATGTAAGTACAGAAACATGTGAATGGCTGTTTCTGTTCTTCTTTTGCAAAATATCAATCTAAAATTACTATGCAAACCATTGCTTTTTCTGCATATGAAATACATATTATGATAATCATGAAGTAATAAAAATTCACAAATCAAAGACAAAATCATATCAATAACCAATCATTTAGATCAGATTGAAGCAGCCTTTTAGAGGATTCATAGATGATTTTTAAATCCAATAAGTCAACAGATCAGTTGCTATAGTTTCATAGGAAAGTAAACCCACACAAAATAAACTAGCCAAAGAAATGTATGGTTGAAGGGCCATTTTTGAAACAGTGATTGCAAGAACACCATTTGCCTGTTCCTTCTCTTCTGTATAAAACCTCCTGTAGATTTTTACACCTGTAATGCTAAGCAAGTGTTACTGTGGAAGCATCAGTATAAAATCTGGAATTGACTTCGACATATATTGAACAGTGGTTCTTTCATCTTAAAAAGATTTTGGATGAATAAATACAATGCAGGATCAAATAATCATTCGGAGTAGTTATTTAGTTCATTATGTTATTCATTTTGAATTGAATAATTCTCCAAGTGGTTATTGGTCTAGCTATACATGCTGATTCCGTTTCTTTGTGTATAACCAGGACATTCAGTACCTTCTTCAACACTTTCAACTCCTGGAAGAACTTTCCCAAGGCTTTCTGCCTCCAACATGTCAAAGAACGAAGGATACCATTGTATTCCCTAAATATTGATGAAGTTAAGAGACAAGACTCTCTAAAGTGAGCTTGCATCTGAAGTGAGCTTGCATCTGAAGTGAGCAATCAAGGGTGTACCACCCTTCTTTGATTTAATGTGCATTGTGATCTTAGCTCACTAAAATTTAAGGTGGATATACACTTACTTGCTCACTTTAGAAACAATCTCAATTCAGAGGAGCTTTTTCCAAAGAGAACAGAGCAAAGCCTTTACTGGCAGAAGTACCAATTAACAATGAAACAAACATCACCTGAACTTCAAACACCACAGACTTATTGAAGAGAATCAGATTTCCTAATTCAATCCTGGGAACCAAATTAGAAAAAATAAAATAAAATAAAGCAAATGAGCGAAGTAAAATAGCCAACATATAACTCATAGTAAATCAATAGCAAACAATTAAGAGAAAATAAAATTCAAGTAACGTCCATATGGAGCTGGTAGGTAACCTGGGTCAAGTGATTATGACATAATAGCTAGATAAAAATTTTAAATACGAAGATATCACATACATAATTTGTCTCCCTAGACAGGGAAGAGAGGCATTTTATTTTTTTGGTCATATTGGAATGGTAAGCACCTAGGTAGGGGAAGAGGATAGGTAGCCTAATGAAGGATCAAACCTCTCACATCATCACAACCAAGTCTTAAAAGACTTTAGCCTGTGCCTGTCGAGCTACAAGCCCGTTGGAATTTGTTCTTGCCACTAAAAGTCTCAAAATTTCAATAAATAAGTCATCTGTTTGTTCAGTTGGTTCAGAGTTTGCTTCCAATTGATTACTGAATGTTACTTTCATATGTCTTTTACATCAAGAGCACTCAGAATTCAAAATATTCATACCATACAAAACAATGAATTCAGTGGTCTATCACTAACTCCATGTGAATGAAGGAAACGATCAAGAAAATTAAAATAAGATAACAGTTATACATATCTAGCATATATTTGAAATTACAAAAAAAATATGAAAAACCTGCTGTATTTACCACTGGCACACCTCCCTTCAATTGTTTTCAGGCCATCTGCAGGCAATAACATCATAAGACTTAGCAGAATTGAACACTAGTATGAATGAGAGTGTCATGTCCAAAGACATTATCGATGGTACTTACATGCAGTATTTTTATTCTTTCTTTTAGGGGCAATAGATAATTTTTCAACCCAGCAACAGGGCTTATGCAAAAATATATATATTTTTTAGCTGTGATTACATCGAACTTCATCATATTCGAATGGACTATGGAGTGATTAGTACCTTTTAGCTGGGAAAAAAAAGGCTCTTGAACATTGAGTTCAAGGGAAACACTCTTCAGAATCTGTTGAAACAAAAATATATAAGTCCAGCTTAATCAATAGATAAAGAGGAGCAAACAAAAAAGCAGTAGTTAACATAACATTATACATTCATTATTTCTGACCCATTCTCCACAATCAATTTGTGCCACTCACTATGTTTCTGTTTCATGGAAGCATTTTCAAATTCATGGGCCATGGCTAAATTGCAGCCTGTCCCATAAAATGCTTCAGAATCCATACACCTCAACAGAGCTGAGGCAAGACGCTTGTACAAGGGATACAATGGCACTCCTTCCAAAGAATCTGCAAAATATTTAAAAAAATGCATATATTTTGTATTTCCATAGGATCAAAATCAACCCTCCCCCCACCTCACAAAAAAATAAATAAAAAATAAAAAAACAAACTTTAGAATGAATTTTGATCATCTCACTTCTTGTTAGTTTATTGGCTTATTTGAAGACCCAAAAGAAAAAAAAAAAAAAGTGGGTAAGTACCGTGTGAAGAGGATGAGTATGTTGGGTCATCATCTTTGAGAAGGGTGGAACAGAATTCAGTGGAGAGATTGAGATTGTTAAGGTAAGAGTGAGAGTCTAGAGTGAACTTAACAAGCTCCTCTAAACAATCACTAAGCTTGACTACAACACCATCACTTTTCTTTTCCATTTTCGATTCAATTATTACAAACAAACCTCTTCGCCTTATTTATCTAATGGCATCCACGGCCCATCCTATTGGATAGGGATAGCGGGCTGGCCCAAATTTTTCTTGGCCCAGTAAAGATAACATAGTTCGGATAAACACATTGCATATAAATAATATAAAGGGAGGATATTTATTCTACCTTATTTTTTCACTATCTTTCTAATCATCATTAAATCAATATTTTTTCTCTCTACTTTAGCTGACAAGTTTATGAAGAAAGAGAAAAAATAATAATTAAGGGAAGGTTATACTTGTTATCATTTTAATCTTATTACTCTTACTACCTGATTGATTATCATTTGATCAATTACTATGTACCCAGAGTACATAGTTATAATTATAGTTTGTAAGAATTTGTTATAGTCGTTGATTAATATGTTAATCCAACGGTAATTAGAGAGGTAATAAAAAAATAAGGTAGTTAGTATATCCCCTCATAAATAAACAGAAAAAGGGCAACTAGATGAAATAATCTCGTATTATTGTTTGATGATTTTACATGGGGTTGGTCCCCTTCCTTTAACTTCATACTCAAAAGTGAATTGTGTTTTACAAAAATTGTGGAAAATTGAAAATTATATCACCAAAGGGAAATTCTAGACACCCTTGGTCTATCCTATGAGTTTATGACTTTGTGTATCTCTATGTGTGTACAATGTTACAAGTCCTATACGAGATTATTGGAAAGCTGCTTGCGCATTTTCCTTCCAATATCTGGTTCCTAAGTTCTTGTGTGCACTAAATAAATAGAATATGGTTGATTAATTATTAACCAATTTTGTTGTTGTCAAATCTCAATCTCTTTAGCTGGTCCTGATTCCAAGGCATTTGCATTTGGTGCTGTAAAATGGGGTTCCACAGAACCATGTGAAAGATGATAACTTTGCTCGTGACGAGCCTTTATAGTCCATAGCACAACCAACAAGACCATGATCACTCCAAGAAACACCATTCCTGACCATACCATCTTAGCATATTTCTTCAAAGGCTTGCAGTGTTTGACAAGGACTTGAGAGAATGCATCTTTTACCACCTGGCATTCTAACAAGTGTTCCATACTCGGATACACGTTCAGTAGGTCCTGAATTGAACTTGTGTAAGCCTCAACTTTCACGTATTCACTGCCAGTTATGAAATCTCCATTGTCACAAGTTCCATCATTGGCATCTGTACATGTAAAAGGCTTCAATACCTTATAGAGGAGGATCAGGGAAACAATAATGTTAGCATATCTTGGTCTTATAATTTAGGTGCAGAAATAGAATTTTCAATAAGACATTATTCCCACTCTGTGTGACATACCTTTGGGATATCTCCTATTCGTATAGTATTAGCTGGACAGTTTTCTGGCTGGTATAAATACTTAGGGGGTTCTGAGAAAGGATTGCAAACATGAACAATATTCGGATCTGATGTTGCCTGCAGGGTTGTTATGTTTGCATTCACCTGGACAATGACCAAAACCAAAACATGACTACTACATTATATACGAGGTCCAATATGTTGGATTGAACACCAAACACCAATGCTATATATGAATTGTAACGTCCTACCGCTTCAAGAATCAATGATTATCCCTACATATTAACATGAGACTTTTCAGTGTGTTTTTTACTCACTCGCACACTTCCTGGTGAAAACTTCCCAGGAGGTCACCCATCCCATAATTGCTCCAAGTCAAGCACGCTTAACTATGGAGTTCTTCCGTTCCGAGCTACCGAAAAGCAGATGCATCTTGTTAGTATAGGTAGTACCAATTAATTCTTATAAGTTATCCCAAACTGTGCAGTCTCACACCTTCACAGTCTTTGGAATCCCTCTTTTTCGGGTGCCGATTCGATTCTTTCATGCATGTAACCCCCGCTGGAAGCCGCTCCTTGTCCATGCCCTTTCGCACCGGCGATCACTCCTCGTCCTCGTCAGCGCCCGAGATGTTACAAGTGGTATCAGAGCAGGGCCTCTCTTCCAGTACGGTGTGGTTCGAGGACGAACCAGGACATCCCGGGCGCTGACGAAGACGAGGAGTGATCGCCGGTGCGAAAGGGCATGGACAAAGAACGGCTCCTGACAGGCTTCCAGCAGGGGGTTACATGCATGAATGAATCGAATCGGCACCCGAAAAAGAGGGATTCCAAAGACTGTGCAGGTGTGAGACTGCACAGTTTGGGATAGCTTATAAGAATTAATTGGTACTACTTATACTAACAAGAGGCATCTGCTTTTCGGTAGCCCGGAACCGAAGAACTCCAAAGTTAAGCGTGCTTGACTTGGAGCAATTCTGGGATGGGTGACCTCCTGGGAAGTTTTCCCAGGAAGTGTGCGAGTGAGGAAAAAGCACACTGAAAAGTCTCGTGTTAGTATGTGAGGATAGTCATTGATTCTTGAAGCGGCCAGGTGTTACATGAATAATAATAATAATAGAGTAGAACTAGGAACCACAGAAATATTATTTATATGAATAAAAGGCTCAGTTTAGGCCTCTATAGTGGATTGGTTGAAGTCATAATGTAGAAGGGGAAAAAAAGAAGCTGATGTTTGAGATTATGTAAAACTTACCTCATTAACAAGGTTATAGATCCCAGCACTAACATCAGATAGAACTGATTTTGCCGAGAGTAATTCATCACAAGGGAGGATGGAGCTTAGGCTGTTGTTATAAGGATTTTCTTGAAAGTTGTCAAGAGCTGTGCACGCATCACTAGAAAATCTACAATATAGGAGAACTCTTTAGTACTCAAAACTTTTTTCTTTATAACTATATTGCTGGAAAAAATTGTAAACTCTTTGAGAATCTGTAAATCAGAAAGGACTTGGATTTACTTTTCTAAGAAGAAATAGACTCCAAAGAATAGCCAGCATATCACTGTCATCAACCAGCAAAGTACAAGAAGCCTGTGAAAACAAAACAAAACAAAATTTTAGATTTGCGACACATATCATATTTGTAAACATAAATACACTTGCTTCTAAGTTCTAAGGTTCCAAGCAAGTACAATTTAGCTTGCTTACAGATACAATGCCCGTCGTAACCTCAGTACACCAGAAACTGCACAGAAAATTCCATTTTATGAGAATCATGTATCATGTGTAGAAGAATTCCTTCGTATAAAATCGAAACAGGATGTAAAGATTTGAAATTCTCACGAGTCTAAAGATAGATGTCAATGATGTTATGCATATGGACCAATTAAAAATACCTGACAAAGCTGTTACAGCAACCAAGTTCAAGCTTATAATCACGGTGGTAATTACAAACCTGCAATTAAAAAGCAATCCCTTATTACCATGAACTTGGTTATTCATTTTACATTTTCTTATGAATAGGAGAGACAGAAGAGTCTTACACTATTTTCAAACCCTTGTTAATAAGGCGCCTATTCTTCCTAGCTTGCTTTTCAATGTTTGCAGAAGCATCATCAAGTCTCTCAGTTGTAGAGTCAAGATATACAGAAGCCTCAGCATTGAAATTGGCTTCCATCAAGTTACTTTCCATGTCTTTTAACGCTCCTGCTGTGTTGTGTATTGTTTCTGATGCCTCATTTGCTGTCTTGATTATGATATTAACTGATGTTTTCGCTTCAGAATGGAATCTTGCACTCCCCGCTAGAACTACCCCAGTTGCAGCTCTACAAAAAACAAGAGCCATGCAAACAAGGATATCCACTTCAGCAAAAGGAAAAAGATCATTGTTAATACATAGCTAATAATACCATGAGCAATATAGCCAAAGGAAAAAGAGCCATGCTAGTAGTATTGAATAATCCCTTAGATATCCACTTCAGCAAAAGGAAAAAGAAAGAGAAAAGATGATCCTGTTCAGAAATATCATTGTTACTGAGGCTAGTCACAAGGATGAATGACTTACATAGCTAATACCATGAGCAATATAGCCAAAGGAATTAGTGAAAGATCACAACTCTTGTAATTACAAGGAAAGATCTTCTTTATCCTTCTTCCTTCATTACTTCTGCTATAAAACTTGGTTGTTATCAAAAAACCTCCATATACTATTCCACAGAAAAGGCAGAGCACCCCAATTGCATATCCATATTTTCCAGTGAATATTAGCGACTACAAAACATTAAGGACATGTTAACAACATCGTTGATGTTAGAAATTATACTAAGTAACGAAGAGGGAGGGAGATTTACACTCCAATAATGCTTGTTGGTGATGTTAAATCCTCCTCTATATTTTTTGAAATTATCCAAAGGATCCACTCTAAGAGTATTGTCTTGCTGTCTAATGGGTTCTGACATATTATCTGCATCAAGCATATACATAATACTCCTCACCGTCAGTGTATACTTAAATAGATTACATAAAATTATTAAATTTCTTAGTCTGCATCAGACATGCTCTTGCTTGCTTTTTAAAGCAGGGGGGGCATAATAATTGGTATCAAATGTTAATGAACATAATATCACATATACAATTTCCATTTAATATTTCCTTAAAATGTATCCCCAATTTATGGTTGTTGTTCTACACCTTATTCTGACCTTAGACGTGTACGTTATTTAAAACTTACCTATTTGGTCATTTCATGACATTTGACATGGAACTGACTTACAACAACACATATCCTATGCTAACTATGTAATATTTTCATGGCACAATTGCAGAAAATCTGAAGGAATATATTAGGAAACCAAATCTCACCTGCCACAGAATCACCGGTTGAGACTGCTTGTGCTGCAATTTCAGGGAAAATCAAGACAATAATCACCATAACAGATACTAGGCCGAAGGCTATGGCCATCACTAACCTGTCACATAACCAAGATGTTAATATATTCTGCCTGTAAATTTAATTCAATGCATTTTTACTCTATAACCAAGAGAGAGGAAGGGAGTTTCCATGATTCATAATCAAAATATGCATATGAATATTAACTATATAGAAGAAGCAATATTCTTCATGTGTAAGACACTTCTAGTATTTTTTTCCATAGTGTAATAGCTGAGAACTTTTTAAAGTTTGCCTTTCACGTAGAATGAGTTGGTTTCAAGGAAAGAACATTCTGACTGTGGAAGTGCATGTAGCCTTTTCAAGGTAACTTACTCAATATATACTGAGAGATGAAAGGTACTTGAGATTCTTCCAAGGACCAGCAAGAAGCTTCAGTGGCTCCTTTTCAAGTTTCTTTCTTCCAAAATAAACTAGCATAAGGCTTAAAATAAACCAGAGGATACCCAAAATAAAATCCTTTTATCCTTAGAATTGCATATGTATATCAAAAACGGTCATATAACTTTTCTCCTCAATTCTCTCCATACAAAACAACTGCAGCTGAACCATCTTATTTTAAACTCTCATAAAGGTTCAGAAGAGTGTTTATATATTATAGATACATATGAAAACACCTAGAAAGTCAGACTAGTAAAGTGCCATTCTTAAAGAGCAAGAAGCCGAATCCAACCTCAACAGAAACACTAATAAGATTTTTGTCATTCTCTGAATCGTTTCTCTCTCTCTCTCTCTCTCTTTAACTAATTCTCGGAACACAACGAAACAAAAAGTCCTTGATGGGTTTGGTTATTTACCTCTTTTTTAGTCCATCCAATAACTTTTTAGCGTACCGACATATGCTAAAATATCTATTCAATACCTAGTCATCAATTGTGAGTATTGAACCAACGATGCTAATTTCATTGGTGATGATAAAAAAAAGCAATAGGACTTGTAATTTCCTTTTAGTGGAAAATAAGCTCCCAAATGAAAGAATAAGAATTCAAAGGGTCAACAACAAAACCGGGTCAAACACTTCCCCCTTGCAGACAGGGGTGAGTTTTAGTGTTCAAGTTTTCAACCTAATCCACTTCTGAGTTCTGACATGATAGACAACAACTCCAAACAATTCAAAAGTTTGTCTTATTTATTCAAAAGGACTGTGGATGTGTAAAGTCTAAACAAAGATATGTGCCTGGTAAGTAAGTTTCGACCGAAACCTCATTTTCTATTTATTTTGCTCCTTAAAAGTCAAAAGATGACACCAATTCATGTTGGCAGAAGTGGTAAGGAAATTGTCCTTTAATCAGAGATTTCATGTTTGAGGAGTGAGAATGAAAAAAATAGTTTTGGGAGAGTCATTTCCTATTGAGTGATAATGCTCAAATCAAACTAATCTAAAAAATAAACCGGTTAAAAAGATTAAAAAAAAAAAAGGGTCAAAAGATGACAATGGCATGACTTTGTGGTCAAGGCAACAAGCTGATGGCATGCTTCATATGTTATATATATATATATATATATATATATATATATATATATATATATATGGGCATGTTATATTTACAAACTTTTTCGTTTTCAAATTTTTACACTGGTTACACTATGTTCTTCCGAGAGAACATAGTATAATTTGTAAAAAAAAATTAAAAAATTTGTAAACGAATCATTTTCCATATATATAATATATTTAAAATAAAATTATCTCTTATATATAAATAAAAGTATGTGAAATTCATGTTTTTTTTTCTTTATATAGGTCTTGTATACTTTTATATATATATATAAAATAAAAGTATTTGTTACATGTATAAAAATAGGGGTTTGCATTTGTCATTTAACATGACACAACAAACTTTCTTACACACACAACATTTTGTGGGTCCACACTTTTTGAAGAAAAAAGAATAAAAGAAATTACGGTACGCAAAACGAATCTCTATAACATTACACAATTACTTTTCCTACAACATAACTCTTATAAAACCCATAAAAATATATAGAGCTTGTGTAAAAAAAATAAAAAATTGTAATATACACTCTCATATGTTCTCAGGAAATAAATACATTAATTCTAATAACGGTGCTGGTAAGTGAAAACTGTTACAAACCATGCTTTTGGCACGCAAAGCGAGGATGAGAACTTCGGGATTTGGAAAGAAAAGGCAAACAACGAAAATTATTTAACGAGAGTAAATTCTTTTATATTAAAATTTTATACGACGAAATTTTTATATTTATTTTTTTTATTAATAATAATTGAACCTTATTTATTTAAAATCATATAAAATTTTAACACGAGATAATTCATTCTCTATTTACCGGCTGCCATTTAATCAGCTCCAATCTGAATGTGTTTCTGAGGTTCACCGAATAATGACTCATTTTTTGGACTATCAGCAAATAAATGTTAAACATGTAGGTAAATGATTTAAGCAAGAAAAATGTATTTATAAAATGGGTAAGGGATTTCTCTGGTCAATAGAGATAAGTTATCTCCGATAAACTCAAAATAATGTTGTTTTGAAACAAAAATTAAAGTATTTTTGTAATTCTAATGTATTGCAAGGTTATATTAGTCCTTATCTTTATAATTTTTTAATCTCTAATCTGATAATCCTAAAACGACATCATTTTGAGGTCCCTGAATATAAAAGCCGAAGAAATATTTTTCCCTTATAAAAATGGATAACTATTGTTATTACTATTATTATAAGGGTTTTACTTCTCTCATGTAGTATGAGAGAAGTTATCTTATATTTTGAGATAAATAAAGTGGGACCTATCTATTTTTTTTTTAAAAAAAAAAAGACACATCTTTTTTTGTGAGTGTAACATGAGAGATGAATTTTATGTAAGATAAGAGTATGATTTCTCTTATTATAATTAGCACATGAATTATGAGTATGCAGGGTGTATTTGCTTTGGAGACTTGTGACACTTTTTCATTGTTTTTAACTTAAGCTCCAACTCCAACAAAGTGAACAATGGTTTGTGGAAGTCTAAAGGCAATTTTTTAAACAAAGAATCAATCAAAGTGATTTTCAGCCGTCTGTGCTTTATATCTTAAACATCTTTATGTGCATGTACATCAAGTTCTATTCTTAAACACTAAGAAAACTGCTACTGGAATGTCTTTTTCTATGCATAATGTCACACTTACACATCGTATATGGTTTATTATTTTGTGGTCGCTATTAATAATCACTTTGCTGACAATTACGCAAAACTGTCTACTCCGTTGCATTTACAATCACATACGAAGCCCCCCGCGCAGTGTACGTAAATTTTAATTGTTAATTAATATTAAATTAACGAGACTTATAACATGTTCGGTTTTTATGAAAAAAAAAAAAATTGCATTTTTAAAGCTATCTCAAAAAAAAATATTTAAAAAAATTATATAATCCGAACACAATGAGAAACCTTTGAATGGCTTGGGTTTTTAAACAAAACCACACCCTTCATCCAATTAAATTCCTAATCCACAAGTGGGTTGGGTTTTATCTTTGAGGAAAAACAACCTTTTCAAAATGATTCAGTTTATAAAATAAATATATTAATCTTAAAAAAAAAAATATTATTTAGATTTTTACAAATCATTAAGTATTACCAACTTTAAGGAAATATAGGTTGATTTGAGCCATTTGACTATATTACTTCAAACTGTATTAATGCTCTTTTATTTCACAATAAAAATATCAAAAGATAAAAACTAAAAAAAAAAAAAAAAAAAAAAAAAACCTAGAAAAAAATTATGCTTTCTCGGTTATTTTTTTTAAGTGACAAATAATGTAAAACAAACAGGAACTTCTAAACTAACAATTGTTTTGAAACTAAATAGAGTAATAAAATAAAAACACAATATAATTTAAAATCAAATCAAGATAAATATGCACTTAAAGATACACCAAAAACACACCTTGTTAACATGATGGAAACCCCATATTTCAACCATGATAATAATGAATTTTGATGTTGCCAGACAGGATACCTGGCAACACACATTTGACTGCAGAGTTTCAACTTCCTCTGTCTGAAATTCAAATAGAAAATGCTTATGCACATAATAGATTATTACATTTATACCGGGATGGAAAGTGCATAACGGTGCCACAACACAATCCACTTACAATTGATGGATAGGTGGGAAACAAACATGGTAAGAATATCTACCATTTAATACAATATGCATAATGAAATGAACAAACAAAATTAACAGTGACGACACATAAAATTATACTACAACTTATTGCTCTCATTGCCTAAATTTAACTCAATTAATACCAAGAATACTAAACAATTCCTACGGTACAAATAAGTTAGAGCCAACAAGAGAACAAGAGCAGGAAAACCAACATTCGAAAAACAAAAATTATGAAGACTAATTCAACTTGATGATTATCAGCAATTATTCATCCTTTCTTCTTTTTTTCCAAAAGTAAATATTGGGTCGACTTGATTGGCAGTTATTCTCCTGATCAGAGGCAGAATATACTGAGTCCCAAGCCCAGTTAACGATGAATAAACACCATCATCATTGTGTTGTTCTTGGAAGTATGGCATTGGCTAGCTCATCATTCACCTTCACCGGAAGAGGCGGCATTTGCTTCATCACCTCTGGTGAATCATTCAAACTACCAAGAATATAAAGAGGGAAAAAAAAAGTGAGTGTTTCTAAATCGAGTCAAAGCAACAAATATAATACAAAGATACATAAAAAATCTTTATTTCCTTTTACTAAAATGCCAACTTACAATTCTAAATTCTTTAAACTCAAATAGGAAAGGACTAGCTAGCATTCATATACCGTAATGTAAAAAGAGAAAACAAAAACAGAATAAATCTATGAATATAGAAAAGAACAAAAACAGTCCCCCCCCAAAAAAAGTACAACTCACTCATTCATAATTTTAAGGATGTTATCTCTAGCCTGGCAGAGAAGATTGATGTTTTCCTGTATCTGGAAACAAAATAGAGAGAACAAAAAGAATAATTGGTTAGATTTACAGCCACAAAGAATGGCCTAAGAATAGAAATGATTTTGATAAACTAGAACACCATTTTCAGAACATCAAGCAGAGACATTATGGATTATCTCATCTGTAATCAGTTCAGCAGTTTCACTTCCTCCTAAGATACGTGATCCCAGATTGTTCACTCAATTAGCACATAATATTGAACAACAAATGCATAAAGGGAAAATTTTCAGTGAGTATATGGAACCCACGAACCATATTCTTCGCCAATCTGAGTTTTGCTCACATCTCGAATGAATTCAAGGACATATTCAAAGAAATTCTGACCGAAAGTGGGAATGGTTTGTGGATTTCGAACAACTAGAATGGCTGAAACTAATAAGATAGCAATTACAACCCAAAAGGTAATAAGTACTTGGGCGTGTACTTGGAAACTCCCTATTTTCCAATAGAAATATTGACCTACCTCCACAGCAAATATATCGTATAATCTTTTTAATGTGTTGATGAACATATACATAGCCAGAAAAACTGTGCTAACATGAGTTCAGGAATGTTATTCTCATTCTGCGGATATCATGTAATGACCCTTCATTCTATGCACTGGTATTTTAAGTAGAATCTGTGTTCTTGGCTTCAGAATTAAGGCAGCTCTATCAATATTGTTTCGTTTACTGATTTGTGTTGACATAAACACTTGAAGAAAATATACATTGATTATTATAAATTTTGAAAAAAAAAAAAAAACACTTAAGAATATACTTGCTCACATCTTTAACTTTCCCTTTGTTTTTTTCAGATATGTTATAATTGAAAAAAACCCGCTCTAGACAATACTTGTAGTAGCTGAACTCTGGTTTCACCTATCATCTATGTAGCACTGACTCGACAGGCGACACGACACTTCGACACGTCAATCCTAAAAAAATATGGATTTCGACACGTTGGGACACGTTTTAATATTAAATAATATTTTTTTTTTTTTTTGGTAAACATATTAAAAAATATTTTTAATTTATATAGTGTATATTTCATTTAATATTCAATAATTTTCATTTAATATTCAATAATTTAACAAAAAATAAAACTAAACTAATAATATCCATCAATTTAACCAAAAAAATAAATCATTTCCATAATACCATTATATTAATATAAAGCAAAAATAATAGCATATCCATAGAAAAACATAAAATATGGAGATTACAGATTAGCTAAAATGTGTTTGCTAAGTTTGAAGCGAGTACCAAGTAAATAAATGAGCATGCAGTCCAAAAAAATAAAATTCATTCATACAGGGCATTCGTTACAGTATGTAAAATTTAATTCCTTATATATATATTCTCAGTACCCTCATCCTCAAGGAAAAAGGAAATAGTAAAACTCAAAAAAACAATAAAACTGAAAAAATTAAAACGAGAATGAAGAACCCACAAATAAACGAGCATGCAGTCCAAAAAAATGCCACAGCAGTCCCAAAAAAAAAAAGGAATCAAACCAGTAAATGAGAAACCACAACGAGAACGAGGCGGATGGCAGAGAGAGAGGGACAATCGAAAAATAGCAGACCAGTGAGACGGAGGCGAGGCGATAACAAAGAAGGATCCAGACCAGTGAGACGGAGGCGGATGGCAGAGGCGGACGTAGAAAGAGAGCAAAGTGAGATGGACGAAGAAAGATCCAGAGACCACAGCAAGAAGATAAGATGGCAGAGAGAGAGAGAGAGACACATCGAAAAAAAGAGGACGTTAGGTTAAGTTTTTTTTAAATGTTATTTTTTAAAAAATTAATTTTACTAATATATTTTAGTTTTTTTTAAAATATAATTTTTTTCAAAAAAATATTATGTTTTTTACGAAAATGCCATTTGACCATGTTGGACACGGTCAAATTCGCGTGTCGAAATGGTCAACGTGTCGGGAAAGTTGACCGCGTGTCAGACACCGTGTCGGCGTGTCGGATCGTGTCGAACACGATACTCCCTATTTTTTGAGGAGTCCGTGCTTCCTTGCCTATCATTAGTCAAACCAAAACCTTAAATAAGGTTTCCAGAGCATCTAGCAGCATCCTACATCTGAGAATTCTCTACCAAGACAAGAAAACATAAAAACTGAATTGAAAGACAAAAAGAAGCAAATGAGACTTCTCAACTCAAAGATTACCTAATTTAGTCATGTCATTAATAAGCATATTATTGTTGACCTAACTGAAATGAAATGAAAGGAGCATATGGAGAGAACATAGGACAAAAGAGAAAGAAAAAACATTGCTTAATACCCAAATCCATGCAGTTAATACAAATACATATATAACAAGCCCGATTAAGAAATTAAATATTTGGTCCGGGGCCTTGTCCACATACAATAGATAAAAAAATGTTGAGAACTCACCTGCAAAGCAGAAAGATTTGTTGAGATTTGATTCAAGGCCTGTGCATTTTGCTCCAATAGTTCACCAGTGGGACCGCCAATTGCTGCAAAACAAAAAAAAGAAAAAAAAAGAAGCTTGAACATTTAAAAAAGAAATGCAAGTACATGAGAAGTTTTGAAGGTGAAATAAGTGCCTATCAGAGATAGAAGCCTGTATTGTCATGTTCGCAAATCACAACATCCAAAGTTGTGAAAAAATTCACAAGGTATGGTGACTGACCTGTATAAGGGATGCCATCATCATTGTCCATTGTAATCATCGGCGGAGCATAAGGGGGAACGTTGGACCGAGTAGCAAAGTGAGATGACTTTGCCGCAGGATCAGAAACCCTTTCCTGTAAAAAAAAATATACTTTGCTAAGCATCTAAATTCCCATTGAGCATGAATAGAAACATAAAGAAATAACCAAGTATTTCCGGTATTTCACAAATGCACTAATATTCTATTAGCTTTCTTCCTCTTTGTTACTTTTCTTTTGTTTCCTGGCATTTCTTTTAGACAAGATGCTAAACTATTCCTTAATTTAACAAGTCAAAAGAAATTAGGGAACAAAATGCCATGCTAGCTTCTTCCTGGATAGAGAATTTAATAAAAGCAAAGCTCAATCTATTCCAAAAGAAAAACAATATTAATAACCATCATAATTCAATTCTCTGAGAAATAACAGTATGTTTAAAAGGAGCAAGCTGTAAACAAACTCAAAGTCCGCACAAAAAATTCAGGCAACATTTACTCCATGAAAATGAAAATTTTAGTAGTCCAGTAACATAAGAAGGTGCCAGAATAAACTAATTCTGAAATACTTTTGCGCTTCCAGAGTTGGAAAATATAGCATAAAATTTTCATGTCCAAGGGAAGCTTGGTTGAAATTATGCATCAATTTTATTATAAATGATCTAAGAATTTTGTGTGAAACTGTAATATATTATTCAGTTGTAATGACATGCAGCGAAGCTTTTTTTGTTCTCTTTAGCATTTTCGGCTTAAGATAAGTTTATGAGCTTACAAGTTACAAATTTCAAATGCCTGATAAATTTAGTTTAACAGAAATTAAATGAATATATAAAAGAGGGCTCTAGAGAGGACCCCAGGGGGGAGAGATGATTTGTTTGATGTATTATATGCATTAAGGATAAGGGATTCTCCAAAGTCATATAAGAAATCCACGGAAAAACATGTCCAGAGGTCAGCCCTCAATCCACATATCACAAGGGTATACACCAATCTGAAGATGATCAAGTACGATTTAGTCATATAACTACAGAAGTAGGGAATTTAAGACAATTTTTTATTACTTAAAATCTTAAATATGTGTGTTGAAACTGAAAGTAGGGTTGACAGGGTGACAGCATGAGCAAGTGAGAGAAACAGAGTATTCGACATATAACATCAACATAGATAGGTCTAGACACAACCAACATCCATAGAACAGAGAAAAACATTAAAAAGCATCTCCAAAGCAAACATAAGAGTGGAACACAAAACAGTTACAAAATGAATATATTAATTATAAGAATATTCAATAAATGGAAGTGGTACCTTTTTATCTTTACTTTTCCGCGATAAATTATGGTCATCCTTCCTTCTCTTGCTATTTTCTTTCTTCTGTAAGAGAATGCAAAACAAAAGTATAATAAGAGCAAGTAGAAACTAAGCTTTAAGCAATCTCATATAACCCAAAAATAACAGTAAGCTTCTTTTTTATTATTATTATTCTTAAGGATGAGGCTGGTTGCAAAAGGAATCAGTGTGTCTTGCACCATATTCTAATACAGGAACAGTCATCAATTACCCCTTTCGTTTAGGAAGGCACAAGATGGTCAGTCTTAAAGAACTTCATCAAGTATCTAACGTAATTCAATAAATCTTATGGATAATCTTATCTCAGCTGAAGAACAGGTTATAACAAATCCAAAAGAAGGGGGGTACAACTACAAGAGGCCAAAACCATATAAAATTTATAAATGCATGATTCCAATACTAGGGGACATTCACCACGCAATGACATATCTAAGATAATATTCTCATGTCTCCAGCAAAAAAGAAATTCTCATAACCATGAAGTATCAGCATTAAGACCTTGAACCCTTTTATGACAATCTTCAAAAAAAGGATCATGATAAGATAGAATGTGCTGCTTAGTTGATACATGATCCAAATGATCCAATAACCAATGGTCATACACTCATACCCAAAGTAATAGCACTCTTATCAACTCGGGGGAAAAAAGATTTTCATAGCATTCAAAATGACATAAATGACATAAGGCAGCAACAAACAAGTATGTAGCTTACATTCATCCACCTGACTCGCAGTGCTACATCCCGGACCGTCTTATTCTGTAGTAGTAGGGCTATCTTGGCATAGCGTACTATGTTAGATTCTGAGGCATACCTACAAGGAAAATTTTGGAATCTTCTTTAGTTCAATAACAACCTATATAGGACTTGACAAACACACGCTGCTAATCAAAATACAGGTGTTAAACAGTATGGAAGCAAAAATGAATTTACTGTGCAATCCAAGTACAGACTGGAGAATTCAAGCCTGATGTTAAGCAATTAATTAAACCTCTGAACACCAAATCCCAAACTCATTCTGAGCTATCCTAGCGTGGTAATTGCATATCAATATCAATATATTTACATGATTTGGTGCTTCCAGTATCAATACATCACATCAAATAAACCCTAAAGATAAGATTTGGTAATTGCATATTCTGTGCTGTGAACAAAAACATGAAAAATCTGCATATAAAGACATCCACAATTCCCAGAATCTCAAATCAAATATAAATTATTCCTTTAGTTTTCTCCATGATCCAATATGATGTATCCAGTGGTTTACAGTGATGGTTTTCACCCTGGGATATTAGGGAGAATCCCAACAATTGGTATCACATATTGAAGCATTGGGGTTTAAACTTTTGGAATTTATATAAAAGATTCAATTTGAAATTTACATAAAGAATAACTCTTTAGAGTTTGTTGTTTAAACTTTTGAATCTCCGTAACCAAAAGCACTTCACCAAATAATAATAATAATAATAATAAATAAAATTACTGACTTGGAGAGCCCATCTTCAAGAATGGCTTGCTCTTCAGCGGTCCAATCGAGGGAAATCCCAGGGTTGTGCTTCATGGCAAGAGCAGCACCTGAAGTTTCAGGAGCCGAATTCCCGTTGAACGAAGACGACACGTGAGCATGAGTATGCTCTTGATGGTTCCCAGAAGGGTTCGCCATCGATAACGATAACCCCCACTTCTCCAAATATCCCAAGCTGCAAACTTTCCAAGCTTTCTGACCGAATCCGATTAAAGGGGTATCGGAATTGACGGTTGGTTCCCGCCAATTATCGCCGCCAGCTACCAAAATGAAAAATGAAAGGGGAAAAAAAAAAAAACCAAAAACAAATAGAGAGAGTGAGATTGAAAGCGATAGACGTAAGAGTGAAGGAAGCAAATGATGGGGTTGGAGAGAGATAAGAGAGAGGGTTTTTGATTGACGATGGAATTGAAATTAAAATGGAAAATTAAAAAATATAAATAAAAAAGAGGTTGCCTTTTAAGGAATTAAGATTTTCTGCAACTCACTGCCCACTTGGCCACTATACATGGAATTTTGTACGGGACGAAGTCCTGTCCTGATGACCTTTTTGACCTCCGGTTTTATTGCAATTTGATTTTGCTCACTTTTCACGGAAAAAAAATTTAAATATTGCTATTTTGATAAATAATTATTAATATATAACGATTTTGAAATTATTTATGAATTTACTGCACTCGTTCACGTTCAAATTATACGTGACTATTCATGCCTCAGTTAGACGTGACTCAGTAGGCATTCACGTCTAATTTAGGCATGACTCGTCTGGTGTTGACAAGTGGTTCAAAAAGTTAATAATTTAATCGTAAAACTTTGAAAGGTCATACTTTTTGACACGAGTATCCGAATCAGATAATTTTTTTGACTCCACACAACTTTTTGAGATTTACGTAATGACATTGAATTTGGCATATTTTATCTATCACAAACACGGTTCGAATTTGCAACAATAGTACTATACAAGCGTTTAAACCTAGAAGCCTTTGAGTTCTTTCTGAATCAACACCAAACACAGTCTTATGCCTACTAGAACCTCCATATCCCTATCATATGGCTGTATTCTTATCACAGTGAATTGAGACTCTATCTTTTTTTTTAGTACATTGAGACTTTATCTTTTAAGTCGTAATCAATCTATAAATAAGGATACTTAATGTCATATTAAAATATATATTTTCTACTAAGTGTTTAAAAAAAAATAGTGTACAAGGTTATTGAATCTCAATATGTATTATGTATCGTTTGACCAATTTTTCGTATTGTGAGTCGTATCGAATCGTAAAATAAAAAAATATAATAAAAAATAATTAAAAATATATAACTTTTTTATGATTTTTATCGAATCGTATCATAAGTTACATCCTTCTGAAATTTGGAAACGTCTCTGATACGAAACAATGGCAGGGTCTTTATGGCTAGATTCGATGGAAGCTTATAGTCTTTGAATGGTTTTCAAAAATAAAATCTTTCTTCTTTATAGATTTAGAATATTTATTTAATTATTTCCTTTATTAATACAGATTTTCAGATTGATTTTTGAGTTTAAATCATAAATCAAATTTTTATTTTCTTTTCCTTATTGATAATAATTTTTATTTTTTTAATTTAATCATAAACAAAGTTATTATCTTTGTGAATGAAGTTATTTAATTTCTTCCCAACATTAACAAAGTTAGAAGTTTGTTTTTTGTAATATTTTTTACAATTTCAATATTTTAAAAAAGAAGATTGTCATAGTTGTTAAAATCTCGATTTATCACTACGATTTTACGTTTTTACGATTTTTTTCATCAAAACGATTCTACCAATATGCCAAACGTTTTTACGATTTTTTTATATTATGATTTTACGTTTTATGATTTTTTAGTCCCCTTCCGATTTTACTTAAAATCTTGATTTTAACAACATTGAAGACTGTGTTTGTTGTTGGTTCGCAAAGAACTCGGAGACTTTTGGGTTGGGTTTAAACGCTCTTATAATACCATTGTTACAAATTCGAACTATGTTTGTGAGAGATAAAATATGTCAAATGAGGTTTCATTGCATAGATCTCGAAAAGTTATGTGGAATCAAAAAAAAAAATTATCTGATTTGGATACCCCAGTCAAAAGTTACGGTCTTCCAAAGTTTTACGGTTTGTAAGTTGACTTTTTTGTGCCACGTGTCAATACCAAACGAGTCACGCCTAAATTAGGCGTGAATGCCTACTAAGTCACGCCTAACTTAAGCGTGAATGATCATGTCTAATTTGGCGTGAATAAGTGCAATAGGTTCGTAAATAGTTTCGAAACAATTATATATTCATAATTATTTATTAAAATAATAATATTATAATTTTTTTGCCTGAGCGTGAATGAGTACAATAAATCTGTAAATTAATTCTAAAATACTATATTTTTGTAATTTTTTATTTAAATTTTTTACCCCTCGTAAACGCATCTTTTTCTAACAAGTTTTTTAATCTATTTAGTTATTTAAATAGATTCACTTCAAATTCTTCAATTATCTCATGGTAAGGGTTTCAAAACTTCTTAAGAAGTTAGAATTCGGAACAGTGCCCAGACTGCCACGTTTTTGGCATTTATATACCAAACTGCCACGCGAACAATAAAATTTACCACACTGCCACGTGTAGAAGTTCGCTACGACGGTTAGCGAACTTGGTACCAGTGATTTCTTGACATATGGCATACTTTCGCAGAAAAAATTATGTTCAAGTTCTCTACGAGTGATAGCGAATTTGGTAGCCAATGATTTCATGACACGTGACAAACCTTCGTAGAAAAAGCTAACTGTACGAAGTTCGCTACCAGGGGATAAATCTTTGGTACCACTGTTGTTCCCAAGTGGGTACAACATTTTTCCACTTTTGGAATAAAGTGCAATGTGTTGGGAAAAAAGAAATTTGAAAAGTGTTAAAAAAATTTCCAAAACTGGAAAAATGTTGTACCCACTTGGGTACAACAGTAGTACCAAAGATTTATCTGCTACCAATATAGCGAACTTGGTGGGCTATGTGGCACAATCTCGTTGCCCAATAAGAATTAATATACCAATCACAATAAAAAGAATGAAGGAAAATGACTATTTAATTAATGTACCAATATTCAATCACAATTAATGTACCAATCATCAATTACAATTAATTTTGATTGCAATTAATGTATAAATATTAAAATTTTACTGGTCACTATTCCTTATAATTCTTACTCCAATATATCTTTAATTATTAACTAAATATTAAAATTTTCTGTTATTTCATTTTGATTTATAAAATCGTTGAAGATTTTATGAATAAAAGTTAATTAAAGTAAATTAATTAAATAGATAATGAAGATATATATAAGATAGTAAACAAGTAAAGTTGGAAAAAAATAACCTCTCCTATGTATAAATCTGACAATCGGATTAATCGATATATATTAAAAAATGATATAAAATATATTTAAGGGTTTTATTAATCTCCTTCTACATAAGATAATTATCTTATGTTGTAGAGAGAAAATGGGTGGGTCCCACCATTACAAGAAAAAAAAAAGGTGGGGTGCAAAAATCGAAGTGAGAGAAAATGAGAGAAGTTGTCTTATGTTAAAGGAGAGTAATATTTCTCTATATTTAAAGTGTAAATTCATGTTAATTACGTAATCTAAGTTATAAGAATTATTAACTACAATATTTCATCATTATTGCTTCTTTTTATTAGCAAAGCCATATAAGATAATGGTTTGATGAAAATGTTCCTACATATAATGTCTCAAAGATGTTTTGAATAAAATATAATAAAAGCCCTATTGTTTATAATTAATGAGAATGCATTTCTTATGTTCCATGAGACAAAATTGTCTCATGATGTTGGGCCTCACATTCGAAGGGAGGATGCTGGAAATATTCAAATGTGAGTATTAATGAAGTCTCATATTGGTTAAACACGAACCAAGTGACGATCATATAAGTGCAAAAGACCTATAGTCTTAAGGTTTTGGGTTAAGATGTGATGTCGGATCACTTATGGTGGTTCATCGTTTAGGCCCATTAGTGGAAGAATCATTTGCAAATGGTTTTGGACTTCCCTATACCATTCATAACATTAAAAAATACTAGAATATTATTTTAGGACAAAGACAATATAAATGGATATTGAAGTGCAATATGATAGGATGAACAATTCCTATAGCTTTATTTCATTTAATCATTCAAGTTACTCCATTTTAGTCCTTTCTTTTCTAAAAGGCAGCCTAGTATATGAGTTTCCCACCATTGAAGGGTCTAGGAAGGCTAGCTTCTTTACAAATGCAGAAAATGATTTGTAAGATGAAATTATCATAGTTTCCGCTTCATCTACCTGTTAATCTCATTCACCATTAAAGCAAAAAATATCTTTAAGCCATTGACTACAATTGCACACTATATGATACATACCTATATAAATTGAGAATAAGTTATCTCATGTGTAATTTACCATAACCAAGTCATATGATATGATCTTAATCATTCATAAACAAATCAACGATCGTGAGATATGAGAGATAAAAAATGTTAGGCCTTATCCTTATCTGGAACCATATTATTATATTTGTGAGAAATGAGTAAAATTATCAAACTTACCATGAAATTGTATCCCAAATATGCTTACCGTGCAGATGAAATTCTAGTGTTCCTGTAGCAGCTCGGCCCAAACGTACACTAAAACAGACCAAACAATTAAATGATCATTCGACCCTCTAGTTTAATTACCTTATACTATGGACCATTGTAGTAGCATATCCATTACTATTCAACAAGTACTATATAGGTTAATTTGAGTAATATAGAGAATATCAGAAAATTTCCAAAATTCTCTCTCTGTCTTTTCCTGCTCCTTACTTCTTCTGTATCTACATTGCTACATTGGTGCTTTCATTGTTCCTCCTCTGTTGGCCATGGCAAACAATAATTTCAATACCCGTTACAGAGATTTGCAAAATCAGATTGCAGATCTTCAACAACAGCAATTACTCATCCCAGATCTAATCCGTGACCAAGTTCACTTACTCTGATCTGATCTGCATGTGGAGATTAATACAATGGTCGAATCAATTAGGAACACAAACCTAGGCATACTGGGATCTAGCCCAGGGGGCCATTCATCATCATCCACAGATACTTCAACGCAACCACGAGCTCAACGCCCTCGTTTAGCTTTTCCACGCTTTGCGTCAGGGGATCCTACTGATTGGCTGTTTGCAGTGGATCACTACTGCCTCTAGCCCTCTATCACCAAATTCATGATGGTGAACGCTTACTCCTAGCCTCATTTCATTTAGATCCACTTGCGGCTCGTTGGTTCCAAGGATTGAATCGTGATGGGTTGTGCACTTTGTGTGCTAACTTCACCGTTGCATTACCACCGATTCGGACCCACTGAATTTGAAGATGCAGCAGGTATACTCACTAAAATTACCTAAATTGGCTCTATTACTGATTATCAGATTCAATTTGAGAATCTTTCCAGCAAGGTCCGCAATATTACTCCGGAGTTACTTAAAAGAACTTTCATCAGTGGTTTAGAGCCACAAATTCGACGCGCGGTCTTGAAAATGCGTCCACCAGATCTCCATGACTCTTTTGCCTTAGCACGACTTTATGAGGAGCAATTTACGGAAGATAAACCTATTCATAAACCCTGGACTTCTAGAGCACCAGCTCCTGCGGCCTTACCTGCCCCTACTACGTTGTTAATGCCGAAACAAAAGAACACAGAGGCTATTCCAGCTATTCCCATTAAAAGATTATCACCAGCTGAAATGCAAGCTCGGCGTGATCGTAACTTGTGTTATAATTGTGATGAACCTTACACTTTTGGTCATAAGTGTAAGGGCAAGGCTACTCTTCTTTACTTTGCGGGAACGGAAGATGAGCCTGACTTGGAACCTGATTCCAGCATTCCACTAAATATGGAACCAGTAGTTGAAACAGAACCTGCTCCGGAGATAAGCTTGAATGCTATGTTTGGTCATCACTCCTCACGGTCCTTCCGTTTACAAGGATATATTAATGGCCAAAATGTTCAGGTTCTCATTTATTCAGGAAGTACTCATAACTTTCTCTCCTCACGCATGGAAAACCATTTAGCATTCACCTTACATGCCATTCCACCGTTTCAAGTTCAAGTAGGAAATGGTGATTCAATGATCTGCCCGGCTGTTATAGTGTGCCCCTATTATTACAATCTCATCAGTTTGTTGTAGACTTATTCGTGTTAAACCTCAAAGGTGCAGATGTGGTACTTGGAGTTCAATGGCTGGCCACTTTGGGCCTTATACTCACTGATTATACTGCAATGACTATGTCCTTTCAGTATAAGGATTCATCTACTACCTTGCAGGGTGTCACAACCATCGGCCCAACTTCTATTTCTTCTTCTCAATTGTCCAAACTGGAAACAAATAATGGGCTGACTTCTTGTTTCATGTGCTTTAATGCATCCAATTATGAAGCCAATTATTCTCTTGATCAGAATGAAGTTTTAGAAACCTTATACACAAACCCAGATGTGGTTAAGCTTCTGTTCCAATTTCAGGATGTATTTGCCTTACCAAATGCACTACCTCCTGATAGAACTCACAATCATCACATTAAATTGCTGCCAAATACAAGGCCCATTCAGGTACGACCTTATAGATACCCTCACTTTCAAAAATTAGAAATTGAGAGATTGGTAAAAGAGATGTTGAATGCTGGTGTTATCCGCCCTAGTCATTCTGACTTCAGTTCACCAGTCTTGTTAGTTAAAAAAAAAAAGATGACATTTGGCATTTTTGTGTTGATTACCATGCCCTCAATGCTGTTACTATTAAAGATCATTTTCCCATTCCTATTGTTGATGAATTCCTTGATGAACTCCATGGAGCTACCATTTTCTCCAAGCTAGACTTACGTTCCGGTTACCATCAGATTAAGATGCAACCTGAAGACATTCTTAAAACAGCATTTCGGACTCATCATGGGCATTATGATTTCTTAGTCATGCCATTTGGCCTAACCAATGCCCCTTCCTTCTTTCAAGCCACCATGAATGAGATTTTTGCAGCATTTTTACGTAAGTTTGTGGTGGTTTTCTTTGATGACATTCTTGTTTATAGTCCATCAATGCAGGTCCATATGGAGCATCTAGCCCAGGTGCTATAGATACTATGCATCCATCAATTTTTTGCAAAAGGCTCCAAATGCAGTTTTGCAACTACTTTTGTAACATTCTTGGGCCATGTCATCTCCCAAGATGGAGTGAATCCTGACCCAGCTAAGGTGCAGGCGGTTAAAGATTGGCCCATACCCACATCACAAACTCAGGTTCGAGCATTTCTAGGCCTTTCTGAGTATTATAGGTGTTTCATTAAACACTATGCTAGTATTGCTGCACCCTTGACTGGCCTACTGACTAGCGAGGGTTACAAATGGACCTCTAAGGCCACTCAGGCTTTTAATACACTGAAGGGATTATTGACTTCTGCCCCAACATTGGTTTTACCGAATTTTTCATTACCATTTGTTATAGAAGCTGATGCTTCTGGGTAAAGGTGGAAAAGTGGCGGCCCGCCCCGCCCCACCCCACCCCCCAATCAACCCGCCAAAAAATGAGTCAGCCCGCCTCGCCCCGCTTTTGAAAATAAGCTGAAAAACTCAGCCCACCCCGCCCCGTTTGGCGGGTTGGCCCGCCAGCCCGAGCCTATTTTACACTGACCCGCCTCGGCCCGCCTATGCCCGCCATCAACCCGCCAAAAAATAAGCCCGCCCCGCCCCGTTTGGCGGGTTGGCCCGCCGAGCCGAGCTCGTTTTGCCGTCTCTACTTCTGGGGTTGGAATTGGTGCGGTCTTACTTCAACAAGAACATTCACTTGCATTTTTTAGTAGAAAATTATCTCCGCTGATGCAACGCAAATCAGCTTACATCAGTGAGTTATTTGCATTGACTTCGGCCGTAGCTAAGTGGCGTCAATATTTACTGGGTGCTAAATTTGTAATTCAAACGGATCACCAGAGTCTTTATTTTTTGATGACTCAAGTGATACAAATGCCGGAACAGCAGCAATTTTTGGCAAAACTACTAGGGTATGACTATTCAATAGTCTACAAGTCTGGAAAAACTAACAAGGCTGCTGATGCCTTATCCAGACAACCTGAATGTGATTCACACGGCTTCCAGCCCTATCTTGCAGCCCTCACGGGCCTAGTAGCTACTTATGGATCCTTTTTTACAGTCCGAATTATTACAAGACCCATATGCTACAAAAATTATCAAAGAATTACAAGCAGACAATTCTAAATGGCCACAATGGCACTTTGAAAATGGTCTTTTATATCATCGTGGTCGTCTCTTCATCCCAGCAGATTCACAGTTAATTCCTCTGCTGCTATCAGAGTTCCACTCATCTACTTTGGGGGGTCAGCTGGCAATCAACGTACCTTGGCCCATCTTTGTGCCAGCTTCACCTGGGTGACAGTAAAAAAGGATGTTAAGGCTTATATTAAGTACTGTGAAATATGTCAAAAGATTAAGGCTACGAATCATGCCCCTTATGAACTACTACAACCACTATCCATTCCAGACGCTATTTGGTCTGACCTTAGCATGGATTTTATCACACAATTACCATCGTCGGCTGGGTATACAACCACTTTAGTGGTTTGTGATATATTGACCAAAGGAACACATTTTGCCCCTCTTCCACCACGTTACACGGCTGTTAAGGTGGCTTCGGTCTTTTGGGATACAGTGGGGAAGTTGCATGGACCCCCAAAATCTATCGTGTTCGATAGAGATCCCATTTTTCTTAGCGAGTTCTAGACAGCCTTGTTCTAGCTACAGGGTATGACCCTTAACTTTAGCTCCTCATATCATCCTCAAACCGACGGCCAAACAGAGCGTACAAATAGAGTTCTGGAACAATACCTGAGAGCTTTCATTCATGACCAACCATCCACTTGGGCTCGCTATTTGAGTTGTGCCGAATATCACTTTCACCGCCTTCAACCATTCATGAGGTTCTTCTCCTTTCGAAGCAAATTTTGGCCGACCACCACCGTGTCTCGTCCAATATTCTTTGGGCATTAGCCATCTTGAAGCTGTCGATGCTGATCTTCGTCTCCGTTCGCAGATCCTGGGCACATTAAAAGAAAATCTGAGAAAAGCTCAAAAATTTATGAAAGATTCGGCGGATAAGAAAAGGAAAGATATAACCTTTCAGGTGGGGGATCTTGTCCTGCTCCGTCTCCAACCATACCGTCAAGTTTTGATCTTTCATCGATCTTCAGCCAAGTTAAGCCTCAAGTTTTACGACCCTTTTTCCAGTGGTAGAACGGGTAGGTCCTGTTGCGTACAAACTCCAGTTACCGGAAGGATCGAAGGTGCATCCCGTCTTCCATGTTTCGATGTTGAAACCTTTCCTGCCTGACCGACAGTACACACTGCATAACATTCCTGATAAAATGACAGAGATCCCTCCACGCCATAAGCCAGTAGTTGTGGTTGCGTCCCGCACCATATGGAGAAAAGGGGCTGAAATACCCCCAAGTTCTTGTGCAGTGGTCAGATTTACCTCCAGAAGCGGCAACTTGGGAAGACTAGGGAGAGCTAGAGTCGACACAAGAGATACGCAAGGAGAAAATTGAAGACGCGAAAGTGATCTCTTCCTCTGTGCAACCCACCTCCCCAGTGTCCAATCACAAACAACCCTCAGGGTACACAACCAATCAGGAGCAATGGATTCTTATCCCAACCCACCTACCCATTGCGCCCACTAATAAGCCAATTAATAGGGCTGACCCTACAGGAACAACTAAGGACAACCGGGTCACTCAGGGCCTTGTGGACAAGGCCCATCTGGATGGGGAGGGCAATGTAGTAGCTCGGCCCAAACGTGCACTAAAACAGCCCAAACGATTGAATGATTATTGGGCCCTCTAGTTTAATTACCTTATACTATGGACCATTGTAGTAGCATATCCATTACTATTCGGCAAGTACTATATAGGTTAATTTGAGTAATATAGAGAATATCAGAAAATTTCCAAAATTCTCTCTCTCTCTCTCTCTTCTTTTCTCTCTTTCTCTCTTTTCCTGCTCCTTACTTCTTCTGTATCTGCACTGATACAGTTTCATTAGACATAAACTCAAACACAAGCATCTTGTGGCCACCCGTCATGGATAGAGGTGTAAATGAGTCACATAGTATCCAACTCGGGAAGCAATATGTATTATATAAAGCATGAACATAAGATAAATTCCTTATATTATATCAAAGTTTGGTTAATTCCATAGACTAACCCATGCACATTCACGAGTTCTTAGCAGGGAATGAGTATCGCAATAACAGAATAGATGATAGTATGTAAAGTGCAATTCAATCAAAGGCTTAAATAAAGAAGTGAAGGCTCATCAATGATTTTTATTTTATATCTTTGTAACACATCCTCTCATGCAAGAGGCCAAATCTCATGGTCACCAACCATCTCATCTAACAGCTCAAACTACAATAATGCAACCATCCTACCTAACGGCTCAAACTATATTAATGGTTTTATATTTCTCTAACACGTCTCCTCGCACGAAAACTCAATGGGCTTGAAAGGTGGACGATGCATCAGGTTTATCTTATCTATGCTAAAGAATTCCACAATATTTAATGATTAAAATAGGGGAAGTAAGAATCGAACTCATGACCATTTAGTCATGCTGGCTCTGATATCATATAAAGTGTCAATTCAATCCAAAAACTTAATATGAGAAGTAAAGGCTCATCAATAATTGTTATATCATATGTCTCTTAGATAATGCGACAAATAGGTTTTACTCTACGTTAGTGTAAAGCAAAAGCAGGTAAACTACAATGTAACATAGTTTTAGACATGATAGACAGGTTGAAAATGGGTTAAATCGGATTCGAGTTTGTATTCAAAAACAATTCTCTGCCAACCCAACCCAAATAAAGTTAAAATGTAAAAACAATCTAACCCAATAGTTTGAGTTTGGGTTGCTACTTTCTAGGTTGGATTTGCTGCCCTATGCCCAAAGTCCAAATAGTTAATTTTCATATTTTCATGAGAAGAGTTGTGTTTTTTTCTTTTTGGGTGTTAAAAAAGAGATTACATATTTCTAAGCAAAATCACAATTTTTTTTCTTTTTACATATCGCTTGAAAAGTGTATAAATATTTAGAGTGAGATTTTCACGAAAAATTATAAATAGGTTGCAATAATGCCCTACGTAGAAAAAAAAATGGAACCATGATGAATAGAATTTCTACCACTACTAAGTAAGAATATAATGTTCCACTAAATATAATTTTAACATTAATTAGGATGTGATAATAGCTATTTTCGTGTGAAAATAGGCATATCTATATATATTGAACCTTAGTCCAACCGCAGCTGAAAAGTATAATTCCTAAATCTAAAACTGAAAACCTTCATTTAGAGCATATTACAAACAAGTTGGGTTATAATCATGTATTAATCTTTTCTTTCATGTCACACGAGAGTAATATGCTCCATTAATCTTATCTTGGAATAAAGTTCTTTTCAGGATTCGCCAAATAGGATGGCCTAGAACACTCACCTTCACCCCCAAGAAACAAAATTGTCACACTGACTGCAAAGCCAATGGATTGAATATACATGGAGAAAACTCCTTATTTATGACAATGAATATATCTAGAGTATAAATATAAGTGGGAAGATTTTCATATTACTATTTTTTTCTACTATCAATCTACTATCACTTTAATATAATTATATATATTTCCGAGAATACATTAAAAATTATTTTTCTTTTCTCTTTCTTCAAAATTTTTTCAGAAATTGTCGGCTGAAAAGTGGAATCCAATAGTGATTAAAGTGATAGTAAATTATGTACCTAAAAAAAAAGTGATAGTAAATTGGTGGTAAGAATATCCTACCTTTAAATATAAATGATATTTGAAAATGGAAACAACAATTTATACGTGTTATGGGATCGAGATATAGCATTTTGTTTTCCCTAATACTTATTTTGATAAAAGCATAATACCTTGGTTTACATTAATTTTATTATTTTAGTATTATAATTATAAAAAGGTACGGAGGAATGAATGGAAAAATAGATGTTGGAAATGGTACCTACATTAATATTATTAAATTCGAACGAATTATTAATTCGGTCAGGAACTCAGGATACAAGTTAACGGATCACCGATTTAACTGAATGAATTAATGATAATATAATAACTGACGCTAAATGACTTGTAAAATACAATGGCTTAGGCGTAAAGGTCATTCACAATCTTCGTTTTTAACATTATTATTGGAAATAAATATTTTATATCAATTTTCAGAAACTGATTCATTCAGAAAATTAATACAGGATTAGGACGGAAATTAATTTGAGTGTGTTACTTCAATTGCTAAATTTGTATTTTTTTTTTTTTTTTAATCTAATCTTGTAGGTTCTATTAGGCTCAGGGGGAGGCTCCACCGTTAGAGAGGTGTATAAGAGATTTCCAATGAGAAAGAATACTCCATGGAAGATTGTTGAGTTCCGTATAAAAATATACAAACAAATATATTCCAATTAAGGAAGTAAAGCATACGGCCATTTGGTACTAAAACTTCATTACGAACTAACTTCACCTTCACTTAACCCCACTTTTCAATTCAACGCAAGCCAGCCTGTTTTAAGTAGTTTTATTTCGACTCTTGTTACTTGTATTGCGAATTGCAAGTTGTGACCACGCTTTATTCCTACTCATTTTCATCATAACACGATACTTAGAGCACTTTCAATTCTTTTTTTCTTTTTTTTGAAATAAAAAAGTTTAAATAAGATAAGACACTCGTATCCTATTAAGATCATAGAAAACCCCATAATCTCTTTAAGGATTTCAGAAAGAGATTACATATTACCCACACAAAAAAATTCTCACATCGACTAGTGAGATTTGAATCCACATCCTTATTTCTAAATATGTGCCCACTTAGCCAAACCCTTAGCCAATTGTACCCACTTTAGCTTCCTTTCAATGCCTAAAATACATTTTAAGCTCGTTTTCCAATTTCTAAATCTGTGATGTTAAAAATCCTAACATTTTTTACTTTTCCCACTGACAAGTTAGCTTTGACTTTTGCTTATACGAGGATTGTAAATCTAATTCACATGTTTACATTTCTTTTTATTTTTGCAATCTCGTTTACCTATCAGTCGTTAGGGCTTTTTGAGCCTAGTAGTTCGTTTTTGAAACACGTTCATGATGGAATGATATACCAGTGTAATGCATAACGACGCGGGAGGTGGGCTACCGTATTAAGACGCATTCTTACAACAATCGTGTTTCATGCAGCATGCAAATGACCATCGCGTGAGAGTTGGAGCTCCATTAAATGCAACTAAACACGACACATGTGCAGTCGTGTCCTAGTGGTGTCAGGTCGTACCTGACGTGGTCCCTGCCAAGCCACGTCTTATCAGCCAATGGTGCTTCACCATCTTCTGCACCAGACGCGTCCATCAGACAGCCGCGTCACTAGCCGGTGCTCTCCCAGCCGCGTCCCTCCACGCCAGGACCACTACAAATACCCCCTTCCCCCAGCACCTTCTCCTATTGTCGCTGATCTCGGATGCTGTCGGAGAGGAAAAATTTTGTAAACAGAGAGCAAAGTCTGTGGTTCTGTGAGTTTGGTTTCTCCTTTTATGTGTGTTGTTATAAGTGGGATTCTGGTACATTTTGAAGGTGATCTATTTCAAGTAAGTGTTATTTAAATTTTTATTATTTAAATGTTCTATATTTATTTTATAAAAGCCTTAGGTTAGAACATTTTAATTTTATAGTGTAGTATTATTTAAATAACTGATGATGTATATTTAATTGCATAATTTTTTATTAGTTATATTATTGAATTTGTTAAATGTGCTATATTTACATTATTATAATTTTAGATTAGTGAGTATATACAATATAATAAAACTCCTTAAGTTTTTTGTTTTACTGCAACAAATCAAATGTGAGTATAAGATAGCATTGTTAATACTTCAGGCCACTAATATAAGTTCTTCATAAATCCTAAACAAAAGCATACATAAAATAAGAATCAATTTGAAAAAGACAGCATAAAAATAAACCACTATGATTTCAGATGGAATAAATAAAATTTTATCGAAACAGAACAAACAATTGAAATGTATGAAGAAAATATGGAACAAAAGAGAACTTCAGATACCAAAACGTTGTAAGCAGAGTGAAATGTAGAAGGAATTGTTGAGGGAATGGGTGTTTATATAAGATAGGACGCGGTGGGTGGTAAAGCATGTTCATAAGGTGACTTTTACAGGACTGTGTTCAATGGACGATGCTCATTGGTGGAATATACACGTCACTACCAGGACCGCGTCAGGTCCAGTCTGACGCACTGAGACGCGGCAGGTAGTGTACCGTGTCTTGTGCAGCCTGCTTCCAGGTACACTGACGTACTGACACGCGACTTCCACTATACCACGTCTTATGCCAAGAACGCGGCTGGGTCTATGTCACGTCTTAAAGCGGCTCACTCCATACTATAACAGCCCGTTACGTACCGGGAATGTTATCATTGCATATGGTATTAAGCGCAGTTACAATCACAGTCATTGAGTTAATTAAATTACAGATAAACCTTTTCTTTTATTACATCATTAACTTTAAACAATAACCAATTCTGTAATCAATTAAAAATAACACCGTAATTGTAAGTGCAAAAACATGCGGAAGCATAAAACTTATTTATTATAACCCCTCCAAGAAATACCATTAACTCTAGGTTATAAAAACGCTTATTTTCAAAATTTACACTGTGGTAATCGATTACCATCCTTGAGGTAATCGATTACCAAAGGTTACTGTAGAAGTCAGTAGCTCAATTTGGGCTCTCCTGTTTTGGGTAATCGATTACCTTGAAATAGGTAATCGATTACTGAACTAGGTAACCGATTACCAAAGAAAGGTAATCGATTACCTTGATCACAGTGGCTCAATTTTTGCGTCCCCTGTTTCAGGTAATCGATTACCAAAGAAAAGTAATCGATTACCCTACTGTGAAAATGACATATGTCAGCTTTTAAAACACAAAATGAGTTATGTAATCTACCCTTGACACTTTACTACTTAATGTAACACATGTTCAAGTACTAATGTAGGCTCTAGGCCCTTCCATCATGCATAATCTAATACAAAAGTATCATTTACAACATTCACCATTTGTCTTTCCATTTACACATCATATGGCTCACTTTACATCACAAGTCTCTAAACATAAGGTGTGGCCATGGACAAGTCCCATGCTCACCAAAATAATAATATACACAAGAGGCATAAATATACATCAACTTCAAAAGACTTAGAATATAGTCATGAACACACAAAAACATGGCAATATCAACATGCCATATGTTCATAACCTAAGTCTAAAATACTAAACACTATGCTATGTGCATCAAATGAAATCCTTCAATATGTTATGCCTTCCATATGCACCTTATGCTCAACTCCTCCACTAAACGAGCCTCTTGCCCGAAGATACTCCATGCTCAACATAACCTGGAATGATGTCTCCAAATGCGGGGTGAGATATACAAATATATCTCAGTAAACCAAGGGTATAGTGGATGATGCTCATTGGTGGAATATACACGTCACTTCCAGGACCGTGTCAGGTCCAGTCTGACACACTGAGACGCGGCAGGTAGTGTACCATGTCTTGTGCAGCCTGCTTCCAGGTACACTGACGTACTGACACGCGACTTCCACTATACCACGTCTTATGCCAAGAACATACAAAATCACCACACAACTGGGCACAAATCCAAGAACATCCACAAAAAGATTTCGTTCAAGGACCCCATCATATAACTCCCGGGAAGCTACCTGGTGCATCTCCCATGGATGAGACGACCCCATGACAAAACCCAACCGGAACTCCTCATGAGCCATATTCAGCGGAAGTCCCACGTTTGGATCATCCTGATGTCGCTCCCAGAGTCGGCCCCACGGCAAAACCCGACCGGAATCCCCAAAGGATATCTCCAGCGGAAGTCCAAACCACACACATCTATTGGCCAGAGATCACAAATATATCACACAACATGCTCCAAGCATGTCACACAATCAAGCAATAATGCATGAACATACATATTCACACCATGTCGAAAGCACAAAATCCAACTACAACCTTTCACTAGGTGTGGTGGAGCACACAAGGGATTAAAACCCAAGTTCCAAAGGTTTACCTCAACTCCGCAATTATTGCTCTTCCACGTAAGCTCCAAGCTTATTCCACTTCTATTGGTTCCATGAAAGGAAACCTATATGATCAAAGAACAATGATCAACAACACTTGCATAATATTCATCAACTTTACAATAATAATTACCAACAAAATCACGTAAACCTAAGGTTATTTTTTTGATTTATCTCAATCACTTAATCCTTGAACCAACTCATCATCATAACCATTTATGCACCAAGGCACCAACCATTGATTTTACAATATTTTCCACACCATTTTCCTCCAATTTCCCTTATAGGTCGAATTACCACATACACCATACATCCCACATTCTTCCTTCCAATTCCACTATATCACAATATACTATCATCCATTTAAACACCATTTACCACCATACAACATCAACTATACCATTTTTACATTATCAAATCATCTATGACCACAATAGGTCGAATTGTTCATGTCCACCAACCTAGGGGTATTCAATCCAATCTCACACTTCCACACATCATACAATCCTATAATTAACTCATCCAATTACTCCTCAACTCAATTACACAACATACCAATTTCACAAAGTATCGAAATTCAACTTAAATTTCACTAAGTTACAATTTTCCAAATCACAATAATTTTTATTGCACCAATCATTATCATTTATCATTATAAGCATTTAATTCCAAAGGAGACATATTATTTAATGCTCCTAATTATCACAACTCAACTTACATAATCAAAACCCTCACTAATTTTGTGATCTCAATCAAAACTTATTGAGAATATGAAATCTTACCACCAATAGCCTCCAATGGTCCAAGGGAGTGATCTCCAACAAATGGTTCAACACAAAAATCACCAAAATTTCTCCAAGAACTCAATATTTTCGTGGCTGAAATAGGGCATTATCTCCCTCCACAAAGCTCCCCACAAGGTGCACTCTACATGAAAGTCACTCACAATCTCAAGGGGAACAACTTTGTAGTTGGAAGTTTCTCTAAAAAATGACTAGAAAAAAGGTTAAAAATTAAAAGCTCAAAACTCTCATCCGTGGACAAGAGCTCGACGGTGGAGAAGGAAATAGAAGAGAGAAACTTAAGATTTTAGGATACTTTTGACCATTTAATCACTTAAGTCACTTAAGTGGGTCCCACGTGTCACTTAACTTTCTTAAATCATACATTTTAATACATAAATTCATAACCTACGCATTTTTCTCGTTCATGTCATATTTTTACTTCCTAGAAATACTGATCATAATTTCGCACTTACCGGTGCAATTATACCACAGTACTTTACACCGAAAAATCACTATTCATCAAATTTTCTGAAACTTGTCTATCCACTCGATTTTTCGTTCTGAATCCATTCCCGAGATTATTTTTACCCTTTGAGATCTCCTACTCAATTTTTCTTGTCTCGGGTTACGTGTTTGGTAAATTACCATTTTACCCTTCTTATGCAATTTGACCCTAATTTCAGAATTTTCACTAATTCTTCCCTTTAAACCACATTTTCATGTATAATTATACATTTAGAAATATGAGGTGTTATACATACCGCGTCGTTATGTATTATATGGGTAATAACTCTGGCCATGAAATTATATCGGTCAAACCATACGAATTTGACACTACTAAGGTAAAAAAGCCAGTCGTTAGGGATGATAATTTTTAACACAATCCAAATTCTGCATAAATTTTTTTACTCTTGTCAACCCGTATTTTTTATTTGTGTTGTGTTTGTATGTATAAAAAAATAACCCAAAAATCATATTGTATTCATATTAGGGGTATTTGTGTTCATGTCGACCCAATTAAATTAAAAATTATATAATCACATATTTTTCCTTGCGTTACTTTTATTCATTAATATGAGATTATTTAAGTAATTTTGATTTGAAAAGTAAAATTAGTGAATTATTTGTGTTGTGTCAACCGATGTAGCAAACGGATCGTGTTTTAATCGAGGATTTTGACATGAATAACTATTATTGTCATCTTCATATTAAGAGTATTCATGTTCATATCAAATTCTTATTGATTTTATTAGGAATCCAAGTATGAATAGTGAAGTGTCACATTGGTTATAAATACAATAAATGAGAACCATATAAATGGTATGGCTTATAAACCTAGCACCTAAAGATTTTGAGTTGAGATTTATAGAAAAATGACCTTGAAGGCCGAAGCATGTGAGAGGAAAAAAAAATTCATGCGGAATCACACATGCATTCAAAACTCATGCTTTAAGACAGCATGATGTTATCTTTGTTTGTGATTCAAACACCAAGGAGATCAGTGTAAGGTTTGAAGGGTTCAAACCCTCTGACGTTGATCCACACCACCCACGTCAAGACACAAGAACTCTTCTTGAAAAGCCACCAATTGATCACCACAAAAGCTTGCTAGGCGTCCAATGTGTGAAGGAGGAGGCTAGGTTAAGGTGTTTAGAAGAGTGAAATTTTCAGCTTGAAAACTTCACAAAAGTGGGGCATGGATGCTCTTAGAAAAGGCTAGGTTAATTCCAAAAACACTTAGGGAAAAACCTAACAAAAGTATGACCAAAGGAGATGAGAGAACTGTCAAAAATTGGATCAGATTTTTCTCTAAAAATCTGACCATAAGTAGCGCACAATAGAGAGGAAAAATGGAGTTGTTGCAAAATCAAATCTTGCCAACAACCTCCTATCATATCCTCATGATATCAAGTAAATATCTTAACAAAAATCTGACTTAAGAAACATCATATGGCAAGCCGTATGGTGCGCCCAATTCAGCCCCAAAAAAATTCCAGATACGTTGTGTAGTTGCATTCAAATTTGAACCATCTAGCTCACTGATTCTCTCAACAAACCAAATCTGATTTGGAGCTTATTCGGTTGACAAGATGACACTCACAACAACCAAAGTGGCGCCCCAAATTCAGCCTTGGATGTGATCAAAGATCTCCTCTTGATACTAGGGATTTGTTCCAACAAGATCTTATCTTATCCTTTTGTTATGAAACAACTTTTCATAGCCAATTCAAATTCGAATTCAAACATTTAAATTCAAACGTTCAAACATTTAAATTCAAAATTCAAATTCAAAATTTAAATTCAAAATTCAAAATTCAAATTTCAAATTTCAAATTCAAAATTCAAAATTCGAATTTCAAATTCAAAATTCAAAATTCAAATATTTGATAATTAATTTAACTAATTAAATTAATTAGTAATGTCTTGGACCATCCAAGCCCATTACATGATCCATGCGCCCTTTCCCCTTTTGGTGGGCTTCCAAACTTCTTCTTAAGCTAACAACCATTATTAGGCCTAATAACTTTAATGATATATCATCATGACAATAAGGGCATGTTTGGTGCATAGTATAGGATAAGGCCTGATAGTATAAGACCTGATAGTATAAGGCCTGATTGTATAAGACCTGATTGAATTTTAATACTATCCAGCGTTTGATATGATATTGTATAAAATAATATATTGTATAAAGATAATATCATCTAATATTTGGTAATGCACTGTATAATACTATATAAGATAAAAATAATATTTTTAATAAAAATATCCTTTAATAAAGAATTGATATAATTCTTCAAAAATTGTCATATGATACTAATTTTTATAAAAATTTATTGATCAGTGTGTCCAAAACATAAATTAATTTTTATAAAAAATAAAAAATATTCAATATTTTAAAAATTAATATATTGAAAAATTAATTTTTATTTTAATATATTAATATTAAAATAATATATTAATTTTTTAGAATTGCACTGGTCAACGATGTTAATACACTAACCTATTATCAGGTCTAATCCCTTCCCCTTAGGCCGGATTAAGTTATACATCATTTTGATGTATTAAGGGATTCTGCTGTATAAGCTTATATTATACGATAATCACACCAAACAGCTGAAAATGTCATAACGTATAGTATAAGCTTATACTATCATGCCTTATACGTGACACCAAACAGGTCCAAAGGTGTTAGTGTGTGACCCATTAGGTCCAACATAGCCACTGACATAAATGAGCCCGGGCCCAACAAGCCCACAACCCATTTAATGACAACACAGAGCACTAGCAATGTTTTGTTGCCCCAGAACTAGTTAGATTAATGACTTGATCATCCTATTACACATATTTGGTTACCGTATGTATTTCCTTTCGTCTCGGTTACCTTCTTATTAAACCTAGGGTGAGGATACGTATCAACCCTTGCGGTTTAGGGTAAGCTTTAATTCGAAATAGGGAATCTTCAATTCACTGACTCTAAAGGCAGATCATCTCATGATCTCTTTTACTATGCTAGATTCCCGAGTCTTGTAAATGTCATCCCGATTTCTCCGGTTTACAGATAACCTAATCCCTTACAGAGATTTGACGAATTCCTTCAGCTTATCACCCTAGGCATGTGCTCTTTCAGGACATGCCCAAAAGTATACCTATGAGTCTCCATGTTTCAGGCAGACGAGGTATACAATCCAAACATGCCTTCTAGAACACAGTCTAGGTGACAACTTATGGTCTAAGGAAAGACATACCCAAATATTAAGAGACTGCTCTAATGATACTTTTGTAAGATTTTCTCATAGAGTCTCTTTGTAGGTCTGTTCAGTGCGAGCTATACCCTTATAGGTCCACCCACAACTTTAGCTAAGACATCTCCATATCTGTAGCTCATGAGGTCTTTACCTTGCATCCGAATACAAGTAGATAAGTCGTGCTAGTCTTACCCGAGATCACTGATCCCCATTCTCAGTGTCTCTAGACTAGGAACATAAAATTAGGAATAAACATCCAGTATCCTTGAATCCTCATGATCGTGATCTCCTCACAGATACTCAAGAGATACATATTTTATTCTAAGGGGTTCATCCAGTTATTCATATAAAATATTAACTATAATATTGAGACAAAATATGAAACAGGATAAAGAGTGCTTTTTATTTATTTGTGACAATATAAAAGGTTCACATATGTCCTAATCTAATTAAAAGATTGTCTCTAGAACATCCATATACTAACAGAGATTTGATGTTAAATTCACCTATTATGGTGGACTGTCACTTATCTCATTGATGATAATTTTCCCCTATCACGAGAGTCATCTCCTCCCGGGCGAACAAATGTGGGCTTGAGACTCACGCTTGAAAATATTATAAGTAAAGCCATATAAGTAAAAAATCCATAAACGTAATATTTTAAGATTTTAAGTTCGGTGTTATGTAATTGTGTGTCACCTAACCGGTATTATTCACGCTTGCAAGATTGACCATGCGATCCAACTGGAAGAGTAAGAGAAAGAGAAAGATTGACCATGCGATCCAACCGGAAGCATTTTTCCATATTAAACGGTCAAAATCTTTAAAATTAAGTTGCCTCAAAGCAGACATTGTAAAGTACGTTTAAAGAAGTTATAAATCCATTATTCTTTATAAAATAACTAAGCAACATTGGCTTTCTCTTTCTTTCCATTTATTTACGAAATTCTTAGATTTTTCCTTTGTGGGTATATACCAATATTGCAAATCGATTTGTTTCAGTGGTGGTTGGGACATTATTCAGTTGCATGTATTTGTGGTCTAATAATGACTAGAAAAAGAAAATAATTAACGGGATCCACCACATCCACCCTGCCCTGCATGCCATAAACAAATTAATGAGACCTAAATGGCACATGCAATACCATAGATTAATACATAATATACAAACTGTATACATAGAGAAACGCATAGTTTTCTCGATTTATAGGAAATATTGGATCATAAAAAGACTCATTCTCGTGGTTAGAGTAATAGAATTAAATGAGACCCCAAATCGAAGTCGAGGTCACATGGAAAGCACGTTCCTTAGTACCTACGTCTTAGCATTAAAATGGCTTTAGAAGGATGTTGAAAGCGCCTTGGTGCATGTGAACAGCTCCATGCCTCACTCTTCCGTCACACGGTGCCGTAATGCTTGGACTACTAGATTTCAAATTTGAGCACAAATCCAATTGGAAATTAACTAAATATTCTATTCTATAAGTTTTCTTTTTATTTTACCTACTATTTTTTTTTTTTTTCTGTTTATCTTTGTCTATCCTTTTCCAATACATTTAGATCAGAATCTAAAAAGAGAGAGAAAAATAAATATTAATTAAAATTTTGATCTAATAGTGTTGAAAAGTGATAGGCAAAAGTAGACAGAAAAAAATGATAGGTAGAATAACTTATCCCTTCTTATTATTTCTATTCCATTATGTGGACGTGATCGGTTATGTCACCATGACAATGTGTGCTATATAAGTAGCAACAGGGGATACGTTATTGGCAGTGCTACAAAACAAGCTCGGTTTTATAGAAAGAGCAAGAGAGACTTGGTAGTGGTAGTGACCCAAAATAATGGGGAGAATCATGAGTGTGGCTATCCCACTATTGGTTCTTGCAGTGGTGAGCTTGTGTTATGGGATAGCAGATGCAGCAGCACCTCCACAGCCAAAGTTGCAGTGGCATTACTATAAGATGCACAATACATGCAGGGAAGTGGAGGAGTATGTCAGGCACGAAGTGAAGCTGTTTTGGGATCATGACAAAAGCATTACTGCAAAGCTCCTCCGCTTGGTTTATTCGGATTGTTTTGTCACTGTATGTCCTAGCTACTCCTTAGTCTTTACCTTCTTGTGTATTTTGTTACTAGTTTGAAGTTATTTTTCTTTCCTCCCTTATTTCCAAACTTACTAAGAAAGGGAACAAGTGAAAACTTATAATACAGGCATAGGTGCTACTAAGGTAAGATATAACAGAATTGAGAGATATACATTGAAGTTGCAGTAAAAAAAATATAGCCAATACTTACTCAGCTCTTGCTGTTCAATCACCTTAGTATTTACGGAGTGTTTGGTAGAAGATAAATTTTTTCGTGTCTGGAAATTATGATTTCCAAAAATATGGTGGAAAAGTCGTTTTTCCATATTACTAAAAATTTGTTTGGTAGACCAAAATATTAATGGGATTTTATTCCAAAAAAAATATAAAATTTTTCTAACACCTTGGATTTTAAGAATACTACCTCTTTGGTGATATTCTTGGATGACATTTTGAAAGAAAAATTATATACAAAATAAAATCTAGGGAAAATCAGATTCCTGAAAAAAATTCAGAAACCTTATACTAAACGTGGATAAATAGGATTACCATTATCACTCCGAGAATCTCAAAAAAATTCCCCCTACTAAGTTTAGTGAGTAGAGTTCAAAATATAGGATGCCATTTATATGACATATGATTTATTTTCACTTACCTTTTAGCAAAATATGAATTCCTTTGTTTGTTTTTTGTTATTTTCTTATAAACTTGAATAGGGCTGTGACGCATCAGTACTGCTTGATGAAGGATCAAATCCGGAGAAAAAAGCACCACAAAACCGAGGGCTTGGAGGATTTGTTGTCATTGACAAGATCAAAGTTGTTCTGGAATCAAGATGTCCTGGAATTGTCTCATGTGCTGATATACTCCACCTTGCTACCAGGGATGCTGTTCATCTGGTACTCTTTCAACACTCACTTCTATCTTGAAACAAACTAGTCTGTCTACTTTGAACTCCTTCCACTACTAGCCCCTCCACACTAAACTCTCCCCTCAAGGAACAAAAAAAAAAAAAGACAGTAACCATTTTGTGGATTTATGTCAATAGGCAGGTGCACCATCTTATCCAGTTTTCACAGGAAGAAAGGATGGCATGAAATCAGATGCTGCATCAGTAGACCTTCCATCACCATCTATCTCATGGCAAGAAGCTCTAGCATACTTTGAATCAAGGGGTTTGGATGTACTAGATATGACAACTCTCTTAGGTAAGTCACATGCCCACCTATCTTAGTGTGACAAGTACTAAATTTTATACCACTTGGTCATAGAAGCTATCACATTATCTCACAAACCAAATCTTTCAAAAACTTAAGCGGTTATGTGTTTGGTGTGTTTCCTTCTAAAGGACGTAAGTTGTGTCTTTTTTGTAACTTACACAAAGTCTGACTGATTATACTTTGTGTAAATATGAAAAGTGACTAAAAAAAGAGAAAAAAAAAATAACTTTTTAAATTTACACAAAATCTGACCGATGAGACTTTATGTAAATTATACTGTGTCCTTTTGAAGATACTTCTTTTTCCCTTTATTATATCCCTAACATGTTTTTTTCATATCAACACAGGAGCACACTCCATGGGCCAAACACATTGTAGCTACATTGTTGATCGGCTCTACAACTACAATGGTACTGGAAAATCAGACCCAAGCATGAATGCTACTTTTCTAGACACAATGAAAAAACTTTGTCCACCAAGAAAGAAGGGACAAACAGACCCACTGGTGTACCTTAACCCAGAATCTGGATCAAGTTACAACTTCACAGAATCATACTACAAAAGGATCCTAAACCATGAAGCTGTCCTGGAAGTTGATCAACAATTACTAAATGGTGATGACACTAAACAGATCACAGAGGAATTTGCAGCTGGATTTGAAGATTTTAGGAAATCTTTTGCTTTATCAATGTTCAAAATGGGGAATATCAAAGTTTTAACAGGAAACCAAGGAGAGATACGCCGAAATTGCCGATATACAAATAAGGGCAGCCCAAATTAGCAGTAGGCAAAATCGAATGTTTAATGTGGATTCATATATGCCCAGTTTGAATGGATTTGCTTTTGTTCTGAATGTAAAGAATAATGCATGAATAAGGAGATGAAAAATACAGTCTTTGTCCTTTGTAATTTCTTTTTTTTTTTTGAAAATTCCTTTGTAATTTCCAGCAATTCAAAAAGTTATTAAAAAATAATAAAACTTTTGCTGTACTATATATGTATAAACCATTATAAACCCTTTCTTCAGCACACATTTCCATAAAGTACAATAATAAAAACCCCTTCTTGTCAATCTTTTCACTGGCATCAAGAGGAGGAAAAGAGAGAGAATACAAACATAAGCAATAGAAAAAATTAAACACAAACAATCTTTTTTCATTGTTAAATATTTGAAGGGAAACAAATATTTAACATGATCTTCCTAACAGCAAAACAAACACATTCCTTACAGAACAAACTACTCACTTAAACAAGAAAAGCTATATAGGAAAATTTGCATATGTTGGCTCCATGACCCGTGATGGACCATGCCTATACAATGTTGCCTAATTTGTTTTGTTTAAAAGAAACATTTTCTCACCATTACAAGTAGAAGGAGATCAACAACAGAGAGAAAAAAAAAAAACCTTTGAAAAAGAAACCCTACACAACTAGTTTGAAGAAGAGAAAGAGACCCTATATAAAACGAACCTTATCTTAAAATCCTTATGTAAGTCATCCCACTAGTGTATTCATTAAAATCATATATCACTAAACTTTCATTCAACGAAATGATTAAAAGAAGAAAAAAAATGTGGAGTCACATTAAACCCATTAAAAGGTGGAGCATGCTGGAGAAATTCAATTATTTGATTTCAGAAACATAAAATTTGGAATAAAGAACAACGAGACCTATATAGATGGGGTTCATAAATAAGCAACCGACTAGCTAGAATGCTTTAGGTCGTCTGAAATAAGCAACCAACAGCAAAAAATTGCATTATCTGCCTTGTGGGAGAAGACATTGAACTTTGGATTCTTAAAATAAAAGGAGTTTATTATAAATTTATATATCCATGAATGCGGGCTAAAAGTTGTTAAAATTTACCTTAGACTCAAAATTATCATCAAGGAGGATGTTAGATGCCTTGATGTCACAGTTTATGACTATGACTGAACCTAACACAACCCCTACACCGCGAAGCTGTCCGGGAGTGGATGAACAATTACTAAATGGTGATGAGAGTAAACAGATAACCGAGGAATTTGCAGCTGGATTTGAAGATTATATGAGATCTTTTGCTATATCAATGTACAAAATGGGGAATGTCGAAGTTTTAACAGGAAACCAAGGCGAGATTCGCCGACACTGTCGATATGCAAATAAGGCAATGCTTAGTGGAAATTCCCAGTTTAAATGGACTTGCTTGTGTTTTTAAGGTAAAGAATTATGCAAGAATAAGGAGATGAAAAATACCCCCTTTGTCCTTTAAAAGTTCCAGCAATTTAAGAAGTCATTAAAAACAAAAAATTGCCGTAGTATGTATAAACCATCATAAATACTATCTTCGGTAAAAGTTTCCATAAACTACAATAACCCCCTCCCTCGTATCCACCCTCTATTTCTTCTAGTATGCGTGTGCTTTTTCCGAACTCCAAATCCTCGAAGCAATAAATAGATTTATGTATGATTTTTTCCAGAAATATGAGCTGAAACCAAACGTTCAGAGAAAGAAAATTTGTTTGCGTAGCCGGTGCCAAGTATCCAAGACTGCAAATTGATCAGACCTGGGAGCAATCAGTGTGATGAAAAACCCCTTGTCAATCTTTCCACTGGCATCAAGAGGAGGAAAAAGAGAAACAATACGACATAAGCAATGTAAAAATAAAAAAATCAAATACTACAAGGGAAACAAATCTTTAACATGATCTTCCTAACAGCAAAACAAGCACATTCCTTACAGAACAAACTACTCACTTAAACAAGGAAAGCTAAATAGGAAAAATTGAAAAGAAGAAAAAGCATATTGTTGGTTAATTTTCATTTTAAAGGGTTCATTTGTAACAACTTCAAAGCTTAGTAAGCTTTAACTAGAGTGAGAGTTATTTAGAGATTGATAGTCAGTGAGGAAGTGAGTGATAAAGTCGTACATCGCTAAATTATTGATATGTAATTGTGATAATTAGTCTTATAAAATACAGCCTCCTATGTGCTATTGACACCCGAATTCCAACACATGCCTCTTGTTCTCTCGTTATTCGATGCCTTCAATCACAAATTATCTTATTAACTTCTTCATCCGTTCCTTATAGTTAGTTATACGTAAAGCTTTCAGTGCAAGAGCATTGTAAAACACTCTTTTTGGCCATTAATAATCCTTGCAACAAATTTCCAAGGGCTGGAACTGAATTTTGAGTGCAACACACTACAGAAAAGCCTTAGGAAAGACCATCTCGGAATCTATGTGAAACCATCAAAAGTTAAGCGACCAAGCAAAATGTAAAGGAGAACAAAGTGAAATTACCTCATAAAAAAGAGAAATGAAGACTATGGAGGTACAACAGCAGGATGAACCTCCAAAAGCAAAAACACTTTATGCTACAACGGCTCCCATCCAAAGTAACGAATAAAAATTTTAACACCATACTCCAATTTGGAAAAGAAGAGCCATATACGTGAAACCCGGTGCCTTTTGCCGCAAGAGTATATTGGCAATGATATTTACCCTATTCCCCTTTCTCTGCAACATGGTGCTTTTTCTTGATTACCTGTCAAGAGATTAGACATCAATTTCAACACCAAAATCTTAGAAATATAGATAAAAGTAAGTCGTATTAGGATAAAACACCATTCAAAGTGAATTGCCACATAATCATAAAGAACAGTAGAAAGCAACTGATTTAAATCTAAATTTTATCTTTCATGAAATAGAAACATTAAAAGGAATACGTTTTTTAAGTGTTCTGTTATCAGTCTGCATAGGTGTTCAATAAGGAAAGCATCACAATTTCATCACAATGAGATGAAGTAGACCAATACATTGCTGCAGTACTTCCCCAACTTGTTTGATCATTAATAGATTGAAACAAGGATATTGAACATTCACCAAACAAAAAAAAAAGCCATAAAATTGGCAAAAGCAGTCAAGGCCTCTTCTATGAGTGGGGTAGAGGAAAATAACTAAAATAGGACATACCTTGTTAAAATATTTCTTTCGGAGTTTGATTGCTGTTGTTATGCATCTTTTTACATTGATCTTCAACATTTTGTCATTGAACATCTGTATTATGAAAAGTTGGAATATAAAATAAGAAAATGCACAATAATCCCTCAATTTATTTTTTTTCCTTCCTTCTCTGCATTATGAATTAAAATAACTCCATAGGAAAGAAAAAAAGTTGAAAATAGATCTCATTAAACATATGCATAATTTTTTTTTCAAATAATGATCAGGAAAATTCAATAGAGGGACTTAAAATTGAACAAAATAAAAGAAGATAAACTAAACACGACAAAAAGAGGGGGGAAATGCAAAGAAAAAATATTGACAAAGGGTTTTAGTCAGACAAATATTAACCCCAGATCAAGGTTTAAGTTAATGCAATCTTAAGCTCATGCATCATATGTAATGAAAGAACCTACATGAGACAAAAAAAGATTAAAATTATTATTTAAAAGGAAGAAAGTTATTGTTGAGTAATTAGCAAACAAGAGGCATATGATGAATCTGTGTGTCTCAATAGCAGAACGGAGGCTTTATTATAGACTGATTATACCAATTACAAAACACAAATGTGGGACTTGATCGTCAAACTATTTACAATATTTCTAACACTTCCTCTCAAGCTAAAGTTTAGTAAGCTTTAAGCTTATTTCATATGCAACCTTAAAAATGAAAAATAGCCAATAGTATAGTCTGGTCAGAGGACTGTGGTGGACACAAATCTAGACAAATGAAGCGCGGCCAGAAATTTCACCAGATGATGTTTCCGGCAGCAGTGGACGGTGGCCAGCGGCACATTATTTGTCCACGTAGTGTCAGGCCGGCATCCATGTCTGTCCTCAGATTTGACCAGATTATATTGTTGGTTTCTTTTCATTTTTAAGAGTTCATACGTAACAAGCTAATAAACTTTAGCCTGAGAGGGAGTGTTAGAAATATTATAAATAAGTTGATAGTCACTTGAGGGATAAGTTCACACATTCTCAAATTAGTATTATGTAATTGGATTGGTATAATCATTTTGTACAATAGAACCTCCGCTATCCTACGGATTCATCACATGCCTCTCCTTTAATCTGCCCAAGTTCTTCTCACCTCATTAAACAGTAACACCAAGATATGCAATTATTGCACAAGTGATTGTGGGAAAACATCAGGAAGACACAAAGTGCTTAGTAGAATACAAATTTCCAGAAAAAAAGAAGTTTAAACACTATCAACTTCAAATTTCCCAATCAAAGCATAATCCAAACCTAGGTACCCAACACCAGACATTGTCAACATAAAAAGCATAAACAATTTAATAGTAGTATAGTATTTACGATTTTCATAACAGCAATTAATTGCTTAAGAAAATTTGAATAAAAGATCATTGCACCTGCCTTTATCATATCATCAAAGGAGTGGGTTTCTCGAATGATCTTCTGGCGATTTAAAACAAGAATTGCTGCGACACAGAATATGGGCAACTCATCATTTCCTTTCCTTGTTATGGAGGAAATAGTGCTCATCTGAACTTGATCATTTCTTGGCCAGATATTCCTTGCCAAGCCACAAAAGGTATGGGATGATGGCGACTTTGATTTGAAGTCACATACAGAGTGATCAGTATTCCCATGATTTGACTGCAGTGTAGCTTTTGTGTCATCATTTTCATTATGATTTGATTGTGAACCACTCTTCATACTACCATCATCAGTATATGAAATTTCTTCTCTCATATCATTGCTTGAGTCTCTAGGAAGGTGCAAGTCCAATGCTTCCAGACAATTCTCTTCTAAATCGTATGCCAAGGATTCATCAAAGTCAGCTGCCCACATCATCTGCATTACACAAGAATACTATGATCATGTGTTGACGAACTAAACCAATAAGACCGATGCTTTATCAGAAAAGCACTAACTCATTAGTTACCCTTCAAAAATCATATACATGCTTCCTTAGACACCAATAACTTAATCAAACTAATAATCACAAGGTATAGAAAGTTAATCTCCACCTTTCAATGGACTTATTGCAATAAAGCTGTGTTAGAATGCATAGTTATTAGTTTAGTTGTACCACATCATGTAAATAGGGCCCCAGTCCGTGCATCTTATTATTATAAAAATAATCCTTGTGTGGTCTGATGAGAAACACAGTTTATCAATTTCAAGTATAGCAAATCAACAGCTCTATCTAAAATTAAACAGCAAAACTAGATACGCTTGCTTTTGAACCAGTAGCAACTTATCTTAAAACTAGGATCATATTTCACTTTTGACCAATACCACCAACCATATCCCCCCTAGCAAAAGCAGACCGACTAGAAATTGGTTCCTCTAATATTAACTGTGAAGTTTACATTTTAGTTGAATTTCAAAAACTTAAAATAATTAATGGGTATTTTATTTCATTCTTTTATTTTTTTTGGGGTGGGGAGCAGTGGAAAGCATGGAGCACGAACCTCCCACATTGAAAGAGCCTCATCAAAAGACAGCTCTCTCCGAAAGAGAACTAGCAACATACGAAATGCAAAATGAAGACTTTCAGCACCAATTTTTGACAGGTGGGCAAACATTTCTTTGTCTGAAAGTTCAAGAATATGCCATAATGCTCGCAACTGCTTCATCACCCTAGTTGGGCCTTCCATTTCAAAATTTTCTCTCTGGGATATATGAAAGAAAATAAGTCTCTGAAAACAAAGTTACTTAGTTGAATCTTAGCTGAATTTGCAAATACCATTCTCCTTAAAAGCATCTCAAAACACCAAAATGCATCTGCATTATCCTCAAAGATTACAACAAAGGGAGACAGCAAATCGCTCATGCCTATAATCCAATATTCAGTGAAAGAATGTAAATTTTGGTGTCCAAAGTCATAATAACAGAACTCTTAAAAGGAACAAAATCATTGGAAAGAAGTCAAGAAATTCTCAGGTAAAAACATAACCTTGACAATACCCCGTTGCAGGATCAGCCCATGCATAAACAGCAAGAATATCTGACATTCTAGCTAAATTTCTCCTGTCCTCATAGAATTCAAGATGACTATCCGTCCTCACAACATCAACAACTGGAAAGGAATAATCTTGTTAGCTAGAAAGAATAACAGAATAAAAATATGTTGTCATCAAGATGAAAAGGATAAACTTTCTCTGTCAAACTACAGAGGAAGTGGGAGACGCACTATACAACTTAGATACCTATCCTATGCAAGGTCCAAAGCCATTCTGATACTCTATCTTCATTGCCAGACCATCCTTGGGAAATTGAGGCGCTTATCATTGCTGGCTGCGGTACATCTGATATTTTTAGTTGATTAACCATCTGTGCTTCATAAAATGGATTGTTGGAGAGAAATTCCGGTTCATCCTCATCAGGTGAAGCAATTTCAATTTCAGAATCCATCGGATGCAAGGTAGCAAGAGGTTGTTGGCCGTTTGATTCAATAACTAAGTCTACATTGTTATTGAGTTGAAAGCTACGCATTCTGTCATCTTCAGATCTGAATTTATGTTGTGCACAAATCTTATCACCATGCTCTGTGCCTGATTTTTCATCTTTACCATTCTTTTCAAACAGGTTAGTGACAGGTAAAGGAGGAAAATCAAAACTACTGTCAATCACATAATGTGATCCATGTGGTTCACTACCTAACTTTGGGGAACTGCAGTTTTTTTTACCAGAAGAATCATATTCTGCATTGTCTGTGCTTGCTCTCAAAGTACCTAGGTCAACCCAATCATTGGAGCTTTCCTGTTGGCTTGTATTTGCTGCATCTGTACAATTAATGCTCCTATCACAACATTTTCCTACTTCAATACTATTATTATTAGAAGTTGATCTTTCTACTTTAGCTTGCATTTTTCGTTCATCTTTAGATGAAGTCCTCACATCCATAACTTTAGATCCAACAATATATGCCAATGAACCAGTTCCTACACTTGAATGCATTGCTTGGCATTGCTTAATCAGGTCACTGTAATGCTCCCTGCAATGTCAATGAGTAATAATTACATATTCAAGAACTTAGGAAAGGTGCTAACCTGGCTGAAACAAATCATATCACCATTGAATGCCAAATGCATTTCTACAATAACACTTCCACTTGTTGACACAATACACAACTAGTTAACATATGCCAAAGGAATGTTTTCGTGCAAGCATTGACATATGGCCATATTCATTTATGATAGAAATATTCAATTTCGCAAGTTCGTAGTTGTGACTTTCTTGGCTAAAGAATAAAGATCATTCCTTCAAAACTCATTATGTGCAAAATAGACATATTTAAGATCCAGCAAATACTAGAGAAAAAAGAAATCAAAGAAAGTGGATGGCCCCACACCTCCTAGCTGTTCTTAACCTTCTTCGATACTCAGCAGTGCTGCTCAGTGCATAACAACCTAGTAAAAACTCCCAGACTTCAGGTCTTATTGACGGATCCACACCCTAACACACGGGAAAAAATTGAAACAAATTAGAAAAGACCAACAATTTTAATTTTAGCTTAAATTTTAGAAAGAAATTTTGAAATTCACATGTTTGATGTCTCTAGAATACAGATGTATATTTTTTTATATTGATGGAAAAGAAAATTAAACTTACAAATTAAAACTAAACAGCAAGTAATCTACCATAAATATAATCAGAACGTAACATGAAAGTGAAATAGTGTCCATAAACCAGATTGAATGATCCAAAAAAATGCTTAAAGCTTCATCTGATGTGATTGATAACTAAAAAATGCATTTATGTAGGAATAGACCCTAGAAACAAAAGAAGAAAATTGAATTTTTTATCCCAGAAGTGCAAATTACCAGTTTGGTGTACATCAGAGATTAGTTCCCAATATGGCATAAAAGGAACAGTGAATAGGACTAAATCGTGGGCATGCCATAATACAACTTAGCAGTAGAGATCTTTTTAATAATTTCTTTTTTTTTTAAATAGGGGAGGTTTTATTTTAAAATTATTCAATGAAATCGTGGATGTTTCTCACGACTTAAGGAAGGATTTTTTTTCAAATATTATTTTAATGAAGTTCTGGACATTTTCCATGACTTAAAGGAGGACTTATTTTTATTTTAATGAAATGTGGAGTTACATGATGCACTGCTTGTTAAATATTAGATGTGCAAGTCACTTGGATATAATGTTATTACTTGGATATAATATTTAACAACAAGAAAAATAAACAAAAGGCATTTTATCATCTCACCTAAAAGCTCAAGCTATTAAGTTAAGGCTACTTTTATGGTTTTTATATTAGACTTCTCTAACATACACATTCCATGTTCTGTATTCACCACATTGATATTAAAGAGTTTGGAAATAATGAACTCAACAATCAAGTCATCAACATAGGTAAGAATAATATTCTATTTCCCAATGTTGTCGAAACAAACCAATTTAGTGATTCGATTTAATTTTATTATTTTTTCCAGCATATAAGTTGAAGCAGTCACAGTTCTGGCATAGCAAGCAGAGAATCCAAAAGCTACAGAATGGCTCGATAAGATCCCAAAGGCAAAATGGACTCAAGCTTATGACGAACGAGGATATTACAGCCGCATGAACACCAATTTTCTATGTCCATAAATTCAGTATTAAAGGGAGCACAAGCCTGGCCTATAAATGCCTTAAGTGAACAACATTTTCTTAATTGAGGTAATTATTTATTGACAATGGGAGGAAAGCAACAAAATCCAGCACACTGAATGTACACCAAGTTCAACCCATCCAACTCAATCACATACAGAAGCTAAGGCCTAATAAAATGTCTTTATTTATCATATTTATGAATCACCATATGAAATACCTTATTTATTTTTCTCATTACTGTACAATATACCCGAGTGAGTTACACATCTAATATTTAACAAGTAGATCACCATGTAACCCCACGATTTCATTAAATAAAAAGAAGTCCTCCCAAGTCACAGGCAACATTCACAATTTCATTAAAATAATAAGTTGAGGCCCTAGTATATAACTTCCATAAAAAATATTATTAAAAAACACCCTCCTAATAAGTCATCTGCCATGCCCATGAATCAGCCCTACCCGTTAATCATTTTACACCATATTGGGAATTAATCTGACTTACAACAATCTGATAATTTGCACCTTTGGAATAAAAGAGTCAATAAAAACAAGTAAATGACAACAATCAGCAAAGAACACATCAATCTAAAGCACCAACTACCTTACAGACAGTAAAATTAAGTTGATACTAGGCACAGTTAGGCAAAAGTTCAAATCCACTACTACCATGCACAACTATTTTTATCCAATAAAACATGTCAAGGGGAGCCAAATTCTTGGGCATGCAGCATCCTAATTTTGAAGATGATGATGAAGATGTTGACACAGACAAAGAAAATAAGAAAAACGATCGCAGCATGAATGACATACCCCTAACACAATCAATTTTAGTGCCTTCTGGAAACCAAACACCTTCCCTTCACTATCAAACATGGCTTGCCATTTCTCTGGCTTAAGCATTCTGTTGACCTGCTCCGTGAAAAATAATAAAAATCATTACACAAGTCATTTTGTAACGAGATTTGGTTTCTATATTAAACAACAAGATCTCCTCAGATGCCCACCGGTTCAAATAAGAAACCGAGAGGAATCTCCACTAATACATATTTAGTTCATATATTGCAGAGGAGGAGTGTGAGAGAGTAAGTGATTAACTAAAGAGGTTCTCAAATCTCAATATGTATTCCATTATAGAAGAAGACCGTGGAAAGTGCAATAGGCTCTGAAGTTCTAGGGCATCTTCAATTGATGAACTAGCATCAAACTACAGAAGATGCATTTGGCTGATTATCCACAGACCACAGCAAACTTTACACAAAGGACATCATTCAAAGGAACCCTTAGGCAGATCCTTTATAATAAAACAATGGTGAGAACTAAATGCTGCCTATTAACAGTAAATTAAAAACAATGTAGTACACATACTCTATGAGACTGTAGTTATGAAAAGTTAAACTTGAGGATAATCAAAGCAATTAATAAAACCCAGAAGAGTTGTGGTCTTACACTCACAACAACCTTTACAGGCGACTGAGAAAGACAGGGATCTCCAATGTCGCGCACGATGGAACTCACTTTTCGCAAATTCACAGTCCCAGCTTTTCCACAACTCCATTGCTTGTCTTCTCCGCCACAATACATCACATTCCTCTGTCTCTCTCTCTCAGCAAGCTTTACCACCAACCATCACCACAATCACCAAACTCAGCAATGTCAACAACTACCTATAAGCAGAAAACCCTAAATCTCATGTTGAAAGAGAAGTTTCTTTTTTATATATATATAATTATTTCGAAATTCAAATACAAAGAGAAATGGTGTGAGTAATGGAAAAAAAAAAAAGAATAATTCTTCTTTTGCAGAGACTCGATTGTGAAAAAAATAGAAGAAACTGAGAATGTGAAAAATGAAAATGGGAAACGAAGATTTTTCGAAGCTAAGGAAATCAATCATACCAAAAATGCAATTAGGATTTAAAGGCAAATGGAATCGAAACGCTAAAGAAAGGATCGCAGAGAATGATAGGCAGAAATCGCATAAGAAAGAGAGGGGTATTGATTGCGATGCGATGCGATGCGATGGGATTTCTGAAAATGGGAAAGAGGTTTCCAAGTTCATGTTGAGGAGGAGCTCCTCTGTGCCTCCGTCGCCATTCGCTCGCTGAAGAATGAAAAGACCGTTTCTTTCATTTTTTTTTATTCAGAGTAAATACCTTTTTTACAGTTACCAAATTTCACGACGCTGGTTTTAGTCCCTAGCAAATAAATATGCTCCTCGTAATTTTTAAGAAATTTAGAAATTTAAAATGAAGTCATTTAATTAAAATTATTGTCCTTCACAAATTCAAAAAAGACTCATATTAGTTCCTAAAAGGACTAAAATAGGTTCATTTTGAATTTCTTAGAGACCAAGATAGGACTTTTCATTTTTTTTGGTAGGGACTAAAGCGGGTATCGTGAAATTTGACGAGGACCAAAAAGATATTAACTCATTTATTTTTTATTTTTTAATTCTTTTGATGAGTGCTACTGCTAAATTTTTATATATTTTATTTAAAATTAGATTCTTGAATATTTTTAATGAATAAGATATTGTTATTACCGGTTAATGTTATCACCAGTTTGTTTCACCGCTAGATCAATTATATTGATTCAATAATATTAATTTGTGTTTTTGATAAATCCAATAGTATTAATTTAACTTTTTAAAAATCTTTCTCTATATTTAATATTTTATATTTATTTTCATTTTTATATGGTTATGATTCTTCGTACAAAAATGAAAATAAGATTTAATTTTCTAAAAACTTTCTTTTTTCTCTATATTTAATAATTTATATTCATTTTCACTTTGTACGGTTATGATTCTCCATATAAAGATAAAAATAAATATAACCGTTATATAACATAATTGATCTAACAGTGAAATAAACTGGTAGAGATATTAATAGTAACAATATTCTATATATTTTTAAACTTTTAAATATGTATTAACTAAGCCTTTAATAAAATAAGATCAATTATTTTTATCAATTGTAAGAATTTGTAAAAAAAAATTGTAGATATGATCCTTACCTATTTTAATCACCAAACGACTCCAAATAATTTATGAGAAAGCCATGCGTAATAGTTTTAAAATAAAATAATGAACTCACAAGTCATAAATAAATGAAAAATGCCATGCGTGGATGAATTGAAAAAATTTTATGATATAGGAAAGTACGTAACAAGAGATTCTTGCACATGTAGCTTATAATTAAAATATTGAATGAATAGTGTGCAGTTGCAGACAAGATTTTTGTTTAATAATGTAAGGAAAAAAAAATTCAAAAAAAAATTAATGACGTATAAATTATCTTCATGTATGCTTAAGGTGTGCATGTTACATTTGTATAATAATCTCTCTATGAATTCCTTATAAACCAGTAAATGAGTTATTGAGTAATACAGTCATATTTTTTTAACTACCGATTTATTGTTTAGTAAAAGATTTGGGGGGATTTTTTTGGTGAAGAGATCTGAGACCATTGTATATATCATTTCTCTTTTTTATATTTTAATGTGAACGATATAGCTTATATATTCTTACGAGAAGTTTTAATAATTCTCATATTTATGGAAACAGAACAATTATTATTTTTTAATATATGAAACATATTGATTTTATTATTTAATATTCTATATATTTCAAGTAAGAGTTTTATTAAAGAGTATTTTATGATATTAATATTATTGAATCATTAATGCATGTTTCTAATTGCTTAAAAAATAAAATAACAAATATTTTTAAAAAATTTAATATTTTCTCAATTTAAAATTCGAGAATGCAGTTATGCTAAAAATTTGATTAAAAAAATGATAAAAAAATTAATTTTATTTTATTCGTTTGATGGGTAAAGCCCGTTTTTCTTTTTTCAAGCCCCTTTTAACTATACAAACAATTATTTTATAAACACTAGCATATAAATTTCTGGAACTATAAAATTAAAATAAATGTAAAAACATTTAATTAGTTCGTTGTTCCTATTTTTCATGTATATATAGGTTGATATACCGTTTTGCCTTTATTTTAAAAAGAAATTATCACTTCATTCCTCTTTTTAAATTATATATCAATTTGTCTATGCTTGAATACCAGCTGGAGTTAATTGAGTAATTAGGTTAGATACTCGAATAAATGACTTATTCCATTAATTAGACTAGTTAACTCAAGCAAGTGAACAACTCAAATTTAGATCCACAAATATTTTTTATTCAAATCAAGTTCTAAAGTCTTATACATATATAAATGGACTTGGGAGGAGTTTTTGCATGTTCAAAATAATTGAAGACAATATAAATTCAATTTCTTTCAGGTGTATTCTAGTATTCTAGTTTGCAAATCAATCATTTTCAATATCTCAAAGTTGTGTGTTGCGAAAAATCGGCAAATATACCGATCGTTCCAAGTAATAGAGTGATAAGAAAAGTATCGTCTCCACATGGATTGGGTCGAATATCAATTAATTGTTTCTTTTAAGAATGGATGAACAAGAGTTGGTTTGAAAGTAATGGTGTTTGTAACAATTGTGAACTATTCAATAATTTATGAATAATTCAGAGAGAAATTTGAAGAATTTAAAATAAAAGGTTTTTGAGAAAAATATTGTAAAAAGCTATTGCAGTAAAGGACTCCAACACCTTTCTGATCCACACCTTGTAATAATGATTAATATTTATGTTTAATTACCCAATTGATCAAACAATTCACCATTTATAATTAATTAGTTAAGCCCTAATCTCTTAGTGATCTTAACCTTATTAACCCTATTAGAATCCTAATCCCTTAGAAATCCCTTTTCAAGTTAATCTTTAAGCCCAATGAATTTTCCACGTTTGCAGTTCATATAGCCTATCCCTAGTGCATACATGAACAGTTATCTTACCCTTTGTCAGGAATTAGAATCTCAATATCCCTATTGTGAACCCTAACCCTCGCAATCCTAATAGAGTCGCGAATTCTAAAAGAATTATGGGATGAAGAACAGAGTAAAATAAATTCAATTGAATAATTAACCATAAACTTAACCAAAATACAAGGGGTTCACATCAAGGTTTGTGACCCTTACCACAATAAAATAAGACTAGCCAAGAAGAAGTCTTGAATCTTCAGTCACCGAGAGCTTCCTCTCCAATTTCTTCTTGCCAAAAGATGATTTTCTTTTAGAGTTCTGCTTCCTTTATATAGCCAGCAACTCAATCAGGTCATAATCCTTGAATTAATTATGATTAAATTTCTATTTTCCTCATAATTCCACCAATCAATCAGGTCATAATCCTCTAATTAATTCTGATTAAATTTCCATTTTTCTCATAATTCCATCAATCAAGGAATGCATTCATGACGCCCGCGCGATCAGTGCCATTTCAACTTATCTCTTTCACTTCTTTTTGGTGTTTCCTGCTATCAAAATGCATAAATTGAGTGAGAGAATGATTGAGAAGGAATAATCAATATTTCTTGTATTTATGAGCTTATTTTCACACATTTATGATTAATTCCTTGCTTCTTTTACTTAGAAATCACCATATGTTAGACGCATATCATTGTGTCACACCTCTTTGTGAGTCCCACCTCTTTATGAGAGTGAAAGGATATAAGTTGTGTCATTTAAAAGGATAAACATTTTTCCGTTTTGATTTTGTCAAAGTAATTTAATTAAATGGAGACGCATTGTAAATAAAATTTAGGATGTTTGCATTGTGAGACTACCAAAAATAAATAAATAAATAAATAATGAGATGTTAAACGACAAAGAACGAGGCTAACAAAATGATTGCGACAAAATGATTTAGCTGGCTAATACCTATTGATGCTTAATTATGCAACTAATTTTTTCCTCGTTTTTACTTTTTGTCAAAACAATGGTGTCATTTTATGAATATTTCTGTATGCTTATTCCTCCTCTACTGGGGTAATTATATACATAAATGAAGACTCTAAGTCTATTACAAATTAGCTGTCAATCAACTATGAATAAGGAAATGAAATAATCTGTTACTATTTATATTTAATACAAATCTCTTATGATTATGTCAATCAACTGCAAATAAGAAAATTAATCTATTTAATACAAATCTTCTATGATTATGTAACTGTGTAATCAATGATTAAAATTTCAACAATTGTACAACTCAACAAATATTATCTCATTTAAACACTCTCCATCAAGTTGGTGCATATATATCAATCATGTCCAACTTGCTAATTGCTTCTTCAAACACTTTTTCTGATACAGCCTTTGTCAAGATGTCAGTTAACTGATCTTCAGATTTGATGTAGGAAAATTGAATAATTTTTTGATCTAGCTTTTCCTTGATAAAGTGCCTATCCACTTCTACATGCTTGGTTCTATCATGTTGAACTGGATTATGAGCAATTTCACTAGCAGCTTTATTATCACAATGTAACTTCATAGGCTGATTGTAGCAAATTACTAAGTCTTGTAGGATGCTCTTAATCCACAACAATTCACACACCCCATGTGCCATTCCTCTAAACTCTACTTCTGCACTCGATCTAGCCACAACTTTCTGCTTCTTACTTTTCCAAGTAACTAGATTGTCTTCAACAAAAGTAAAATATCTCGAAGTTGACTGTGTGGTAGTTTTATCTCCAGCCCAATTTGAATCTGTGTAGCCTTTGATTCCGGGACTATTATTTTTTGTGTAAAGCAGACCTTTCTCTAGACACCTTTTTAAATACCTCAATATTCGATACACAGTAGCCATGTGATCCTCACTTGGGTTGTGCATAAATGTGCTCACAACACTAACTGCATAAGCAATGTCTGGCCTAGTATGTGATAAATAAATTAGCCTCCCTACTAGCCTTTGATATCTGCCAACATCAGTCTGTACTTGATCAGGATATAAACTCAATACATGATTAATTTCGATTGGTGTTTCTGCTGGTTTACATGATGTCATTCTTGTTTCTGCAAGTAGAACTAAAATGTATTTTTTGTGACAAAAAAATCCCTGATTTGATCTAGCAATTTCAATTCCAAGAAAGTACTTTAATGATCCTAGATCTTTCATTTCAAACTCATTTGCCAAATGTTTTTCCAATAACTCCATTTCAAATAAATCATCACCAGTCAAAACCATATCATCGACATACACTATTAACATTGTTACCTTTCCTCCATTATGTTTTATGAATAGGGTGTGGTCTGCATTACTTTGTTTGTATCCAAACTTCTTCATGACTAGAGAGAACCTGCCAAACCAAGCTCTAGGTGATTGCTTGAGGCTGTATAATGCTTTTTTTTAATCTACACACTTCATTTCCCTTCAAGTTGGCATGTTTGGCGCCTGGTGGAATTTCTATATACACTTCTTCTTCTAAGTCTCCGTTTAAAAATGCATTCTTTACATCAAATTGCTTGAGTGGTCAGTCCCTGTTAGCTGCTATAGAAATCAGAATACGAATTACTGGTGCGAATGTATCTCGGTAATCAACCCCATATTTTTGGGCGTATCCCTTAGCAACTAATCCGGCTTTATATCTGTCAAGGGTGTCATCTGCTTTAAGCTTCACAGTAAATACCCATTTGCATCCAATTGGTTTCTTCCCGGTTGGTAAAGGAACCAGGTCCCACGTTGAGTTTTTTTGTAAGGCCTTCATTTCTACATTCATGGCTTCCTTCCAATTTGGATCATCCAAAGCATCCTGCACATTGTTAGGAACAAATATACTAGACAATTGATTAACAGGTGCAATATATGATTCTGACAACCTATGATTGGACATGTAGTTACCGATAGGGTATTTGACCTTAGAGTTTGGATCTGGTTCATATAGCTGTTTTGGTACACCTTTATTTGATCTTTGTGACACTCTAACAGGTAAGATGAGACCATCTATGCTAGTAATAGAAGGTCCATTTGAAGAAATAGGAGTAGGAAGAGTGTTTACTTCTGGTATGGATTCAGGAACATTCAGGGACGATGCCTCAATTATAGGTGTTAGACGCGTAGCATCCGATTCAGGAGTGTGTTGAAGAGTTATAATTTCTTCTCCAGTAGTAAGTATCTCCCCCTGAGAAGAAGTAACAGAATCTCCCCCTGAATAATATGGTTCCAATTCTCGAAAAGACACGTCCATGGTGACATGCATTTTGTGGAGAATGGGATCCTAACACCTGTAACCTTTTTGTACATCAGAGTAACCCACAAATACACATTTTTTAGCACAAGGATCCAATTTGTTTCGTAATACCTTGGGGATATGGACATACACCGTGCACCTAAAAACATGAGGCTCAAGGTTGGGAATGTGAGGAATGGAGAAATAAGATTCCAGTGTCTGTTGTGGAGTTTTAAAGTGAAGGGCGCTGGATGGAGTACGGCTGATGAGGTAGGCAGCAGAAACAATAGCTTCACCCCAATATGTTTTAGGCAAATTCATACCAAAAAGGGAGGAACGAACCACTTCTAGTAGTTGTCTATTTTTTCATTCAGCTAGGCCGTTCTGTTGAGGTGTATAAGGGCAAGAGGTTTGGTGTCGGATCCCCTGTGTGCTCAAGTAATCAATAAAGCGGCCATCTAAATATTCCATGCCATTATCATATTGTAGAATTTGAACCTTAGACTGATATTGGGTTTGGACCATGCTGTAAATTTTTTTGAAGGCATCAAAGACATCACTTTTGTGTCTTAACAGTGACAACCAAGTCATCCGGGTACATTCATCAATAAAAGTCACATAATAGTAAGCTCTTGAGAAAGAATGCACCTTTGTAGGGCCCCAAACATCGGAATGAATAACTTGAAATGGAATAGAACTTTTATCAGTACTAAGAAAATAAGGAACTCTGTGACTCTTGGCCATTTCACAAGTGCTACATTTGAAATCAGCATTACTAAAATGGGAAAACAACCGAGGAAAAAACTTTTTCAGATAACTAAAGGAAAGGTGACCAAGTCTTCGATGCTAAAGCCAAATGGTAGCACGAGACTGTTCTGGACCAGTTGTTACACATGTAGTAGCCAAAGAAGGATGGCTAGGATCAGGGACCTCCAAGAAGTAAAGCTGGCGCCGTCTAACACCATAACCAAGAGTAGTCCAAGTGGGGATGTCCTGAAAAACACAGTGAGAGGGAAAAAAGGTTACCGAACAGTTAAGCTTTGAAGTTAATTGGCTCACAGAGAGTAAGTTGTATTCAAGAGAGGGTACAACCAACACAAAGTCTAGAAATAAGCTATCAGAAAGGGTTAAGGATCCTTGACCAATAATTTTTGAGGTACCCCCATTGGTAGTGGAAATAACGGATTGGGAAGAATTACAGAGATTGAACAATCGGGAAGAATCTTTAATTATATGATCAGAAGCACTGTGTCAATTATCCAAATATTATTCCTAGACAATGTATAGAAAGCAAGAGACTTACCCAAAATACTGAATTCAGTAAAATTGTCAGCAGGGACAGGAGCATCTCTAGCGGAGACAATGGTCATGGCTTTGGCAGGTATTTTCTTCCGAGGACGTTTATTGAAATTCCACCATTCAGGATACCCAATCAGCCCATAACACATCTGTTTAGAATGACCAGAATCACCACAATGAGAGCAAACCAAGGAGAAACTGCAACTAGAGAGATGCTTCACGCGGGATTTTCCGGACTGATGAAGTTGTCCAGTGCGAGAATTATGGGCCAACAGGGTTGAAGATTCAGAGGAAGTTTTGGGATTGTTCATGAAAAAATAGAAATTCGAAATGGGTAACAGAAAAAGAAATTCGAGTCAAGCAAATTGAATAATACGATGTGGGAAGTTTAATGAAAATAGGTTCCTGGATCAGAAATGCTCTGATACCATGTCAAAACAATGGTGCCATCTTATAAATATTTCTGCATGTTTATTCCTACTTTACTGGGGTAATTTTATACATAAATGAGTACTCTAGGTCTATTACAAATTAGTTGTCAATCAGCTATGAATAAGGAAATGAAATAATTTGTTACTATTTCTATTTAATACAAATCTCCTATGAGTATGCCAATCAACTGCAAATAAGAAAATTAATCTATTTAATACAAATCTCCTATGATTATGTAACTGTGTAATCAATGATTAAAATTTCAACAATTGTACAACTCAACAAATATTATCTCATTTCAACACTTTTTCCATAAGGTTTTCTATTGACCAACATAAAAAGAAGGTTATTAAGTTTGTTTTGGAAGTCATTTTTTAATTTATAAGTAAAAATTAAGCCAAATGAATTTTTACAAAAAACTTTTATGATGATAAAAAAAATTATCGGAAAAATCTTTCTACTTTTGTTGCAGAATTTTTTTCTGTCATACTTATATAAAAGTGAGTGAATTTTCACTGTAAGGAGAAGAGAAAAAGATTAGTGGTACCATTCATTTTTATGTGAGTGTGATAAAAAAGTTTTTTCTGTAATAAAAATAAAACATTTATTTTTTTATAATGAAGAAAAAAAGGCAAAAGCCAAAAACTTTTAAGGGAAGCTTATTTTTAATTTAAGCTTTTAATTAACTTTTAAGTTATTAAATTTATATAATCATCAAATAGTTTTTATTTTTTGTTTAATTTTTTTAGTTAAAAAAAAAATGTTAGGACAAATGTCATCTAATTATTCCACATTACATTTATGGGATAATCTCTTTAGAGAACTGAAAAGCCAGGCTTAGTTGTTACATCAAAACGAATAAGTCGTGTATATTCACCTCTCTCTCTCTCTCTCTCTCTCTCTCTCTCTCTCTCTCTCTCTCTCTCTCTCTGTGAAAGAAACAGTTTAAACAAGTTTTGCGTTAATCAACAGCTAATCGAACATCTGTGGTCAATTTTTTTTAGGTGGTTTTGAAATTATTTATTGTCTTTAGACTTTAGATGGTTTTTGCCATATGATAATGGTCACCGCCACACCCTAATTTGTGTATACCGAACATCTCTCGTAAAGCTACGATATAATTTTCATCAATTTCAGTTTGGCTGAGCCGTGAAGTTTTTGACAATTCAACTTGGACCTAAAGCAACAGATATATTTGAATTTTTTTTTTCTTTTTTACATGTAAGACAGGAATTTTATTTATTAGGCCAAAGTAGCTAACAAATTTAAGCGTCCAAGATATAATTGGATGTTAATATGTTATCTTCCAAACAATTTATTTAATCTTTAAACTTTATATAACATTATAATAAAACAAAATCAAATAAACGTTTATGTTTTGGCGAACCTTTTCGTTAAATGAATGATGTTCTTACTAAGCCTCCATTATTAAAAACAAATATATAAATAACATATTTTAAAATTAATTAATTAATTAGAAGTGCGAAAATGATTTTCCATGATTTCCAATGCTGAATATTTCATTTCATCTCTTTGTTGAACACATTTAACATTGGTTTTTATAATTCTCATGTACCATGAGAAAATAAAATAAAATTTACACATGCTTAGATTTCAATGTTAATTTGGGTCTCGTATTTGAATTTTTTTAATATATGGGTCTCATATAGCTTTTTGTTTCTATGGCATAAGAATTCTCTTTTTATGTAACATGGTAATTATAAAACTCTTTAAAACATTACTCTTTACAAGCGGTGTTTTAAAACTCCACTCCGCCCCCGGGTTGACCCGGGTCAACCCTGACCCCTCCCCTCTAAAGGTTAGGGTCACAAGTTGGACCCTATATGCACATCGACCCCTCCGACCCCCAAAACCCAGCTGAGTTTCAATGACTCCTGGGTCAGAGGATTCAAAAGGGGTCACTGCATGTTTTTTTTTTTTTTTTTAAGAAAATTCCACGAAACAACGTCGTTTTATAAAAAAAATAAAATAAAAATGCTTGCAAATCTAAATCTAATCGTTCTCTTCTCTCTCATCGACCTAGACTTGTGGTATCTTGATACTTTGATATCATTAGAATATGAGTTTTGTACTTTGGTATCTTGATACTTTAATTAGATTGTGTAATATTGACTTGTGATTGTAATTGTAATTGGTGAATTATGTTAAATATATTTTGAATCTTTAATGATTGATGATTTGTTTTTTAATATTTTCAAATAAGATATATATATTTATAACTTTTTAATATATAAAACTGGGTCAGCATAGTGACCCCGTGGCCCCCCGTTGAACCTGTGACCCCTGACCTCGGCCGGGTCGATGGCCGGGCCGAGTTTTTAAACACGGTTTACAAGTCTATATGCATATTCATGTAAATGATATTGTCGGTTCAAGATAACAAAAGCTAAATAGATCTCATGTTAGTATTAATTATTGAAAAAAATTATACTTACTATCTTTTTATTATTATTATCTTTCACTATTAAATTTTAACCATTGATTTCCGTCAATAACGGTTATAATTTATTAAAAATTAATAATTAATTAATAAGTATGACCCAATATATTATAACCATTAGATTGACCGAAATCAACGGTTAATATTTGATAGTGAGAGGTAGTAAAAAAAGTAGTAATTATAACTTTCCCTATTATTATTTATGGAAATCATTTTTGTTCTTCTAATTAGTTATTTGTAATTTTACTTACATTTTTTTTTTAAATTTAATTTTAATTATATCCATTTATATTTCATTATTAATAATGGAGGGTTTTTTTTTATTTTATAAATCACATATATTCTCCACGGAAGACAATCTTGTTCGGGGTAGGTATATGATTAAAGCTTTGAATTTCTCTTAAAGATGGTACTAATGAAGATCGAATGTATACTCTCATTCCCACCTGCTCAGCTCTGATGCGTCAATTAAGCTACCACCACAAGCCTCTAATTCCAACATTTGAGTAATTTTTAATATACCGTCTGGGTAAGGTCTAGAAGAAAATAATATGTTGAGATTTGCCAAAGCTTAAACGTTCATTTCATGACATATTTAAATTTTGAACATTTAAATCATTTTTTCCAACAAAACATCAAATATATTAATTGGTTAAGTTCTGGTTGTGATATAATTTGAACTAGTTATATTAGTTTGTAAGTTGTTATTAATATTCGAGAATTTAATTGGTAATGATTAGTAAATTATAAATATTTGTATAAATTTGACCCAGGTTCATAAATAACTCATTAGATAATTCGTTTATAAAATAAAACCAAGAATCTTATAGGACCATAAAACTGAATTTTTTTTTTAATTTTGGATCAATTAAGTTCGCAGCAAACAAAATTTCTTTTCCTTATATAAAGGATTAGAATTCAAATTTGTCTTTTGTCATATTTGTTTAGCTTAACCGAACAAAATGTTTTATTTTAATTTAATAGAAGATATGCATATATAAAGTAACTTTAAAGAATCTGAATTTGTGGAGAATGAAGGTTCATTGAATATTATAATGACTGGATTGTATGCAACGTTTAGGTCACTCATGTTTAAGAGAAGCAAATTGTACAACGGATGTTAGTTAATGTAACGTTTTCAAAAAAGTTTAATTTTTAAACGTCAAACTGCATTCAATTAACTTTGAATAGGACATGGTGCGTATCGCAATCTTTCCAGAATAAGTTCTTTTTTAATTTTTATTTTCGGGAACAAAAATAGATAAGAAACTCGTTTGGTAAAATCAATTGATTTTTTTGTTCTCGGGATGAACCGATTTAATTTTTATGCTAGGGAGCAGAAAAAAAGAATAAAAAAACTTCTGTTTTTTTGTTCCCGGGCACAAAATGAGAAACACTTGTCTCTTTCAATCACTCTCCACCTCTACCATCATCACCACCACCACCATCATTCCGACACGACCACCACCATCGTCGTAATCACCGCCACCACCACCACCATCATGCCACTCCCACCATCACCACCGCCTCCATCCATATCTACCACCATGTCACCATTACCACCACCACCACCACTATCATCATTGCCATCACCACCATCACCAACCACCACCATCATCATTGTAGCCACTGCCGCCACCGCCACCACTATCGCTACCACTACCACCACTATTACCATCACCACCACCGTCACCAACCACCATTACCATCGCCATAGCCACTGTTGTCACCACTACCACCATGTCATCACTGCCACTACCAACCACCACCATCAATGTCGCATCCACTGTCGTCACCACCATCACCACGTCATCGCCACCGCCATCACCATCGTCGTAGCCATTGCCGTCACCTCCACCACCATTGCCACCACTACCACTGCCGCGACCATCACGACTATGCAACCACCATCAACACCATTACCACCACCACCACCACCACACCACCTCCGCCGCTGCCACCATCATTATATAAAAAGAAAAGTGATGATCCAAATTTTTTTTATGTTTAATAAGAATTATTTTTTATTATATTATTTGTTGTGTTATCAAACGCAATTCTTATTCTTGGAATAAAAATAGAACATGTTATCAAACACTTTTTTTTCTTCTTAAAAACTGTTCCAAGACATAGAAATAGAAAAGAATTGTTTATTTTCATAAATAGTGCCAAGGAACAGAATGATTGACATTCCCATCCTTAGTGAGAGGATATAATTGGTTTTTAACCATACCATATTATTAAAATCGATTCAGTTATAGGGAAAAAAATTTGGTGCTCCAGGCCTTATGTGGTCCTTCTATTCAGTAAGTGATACTTGTACAAAAGTTTATTTTTTATTTCTCTTCTCTCCTCTCTCTTTAATAGTTGTCTCATTCTAATAGGTTTGGATCACTGAATTAATGGTGGTCCAGGACCATCAAAATTCTTATCCAGTTATAGACTCAATCAAGATATTAAATTATTGATTCAATCAGTTGAATCGAAAGAATAGATCTCGTGAAATTTTAACATGATATTCATTCCCATATAAAATATATAATAAAAGTTATAACATAATTAATAAAGTGCTATGGTTTAGTGGTTGATGATTTAATCATTTATCGAATATTTTGCATCAAAATTCTAAAAATTATACTGATTAAATCTGATTTCATACCCTTCAACTGCACAACCAATCCCTTAATTGAACCGAATCAATGAGGTCCAAATGTGATCTGTTGGCCGGTCCAATTTTAACCATACTGGTTTTCAACACCTATTACTAAAATAATCGTGCTTTATATCATGCCATTACGGAATCTCAAAATCCTATACGTGTAGCATTGAATGCCTATATTAATTCAGTAAAGTCAACTCATCAACTTTTTTTTGACAAATTCGCTGCTATAAAAATTTAAATCGAATAAATACGTATAAGAAGAAAAATAAGATTTGAAATCCCAAATTTAATGTCTATCCTAAGTCCAATCGCCCTTGATTCAAAGGTTCGTGCTCCATAGTCCCAAATCCCAATGCCTTACTTACGCGTTCCGCCTCTCCATGAATATCTGTAGCCTCATCATCTACTCATAAATATATTTTTTTCTGTTTTCTGTTTTGTTTTTTTATCTGTTTAATTGTTGCATTTACAACAGCATCCTTATCCAGAAAATCACAAATATTTTTCAAATTGAAAATTTATTATAAAAAACCTGCGAATTATTTTATAACTAATCTACATCTAAACATATTAAATTAGAATATAATATTAACTTATATTTTTAATTTATTATTTTAAATGATGACAGATTCATTTTAAATTTGTTTTTATTAAATTAATTATATAATTTTAATGTAAAATATTTTCTTAAAAAACTTTAATTTACTTTTTAAATTTTATTCAAATTTAAAAATACCCTGCAATGCATGAAATATATGTTAATATGAATCGAATTTTGTATGTTTTAATAAAATATTGTTTTATTTCACCTTATAGGTTCTTCATGATTGATCAGTCCGTTGAATAAATAAATAAATAAATAAATAAAATTTAGAAAGGGGTTATTCTTAATGCAATGAAATGATTGATACACTTGCACACCAATCTTCAAATTTAGGTTTGTTTTACAAGAAGTTCATGTCAATTGCTTATACATTAATAAATTAAATTTCTTCAATTAATTCAAGAGTTAATTAGCTAATAGCTAACCACTCATGTTCATTGTGTTAATAATATAAAAAAATTTAAGTAAGTAATTTTTCCAAGTATACAATACTAATATAAAAGGTATGCGATCTTAAAATTGTTTAAGAAAATAATTAATCTCAATTAAGTTAAAAGTTGACCTAAAGTATCGACACATTAGTATTAGGAGAATGTTATATTTATAAATTTTTTGTTTACAAATTATACTAACTGGTAAGACAGTATTGAGTGAAGTTTGTTCGGCAAGACATAATATAATTTATAAATTTGTAAAAATTTTTTTGTCAATATAACCCTTCTCTTATTAGTATTATTATTGTGAAGAATCTTAGTTCATATGTCAGTCACATGTCACCTGTATAGATTCTAATTTTTCTCTCTCTTAAATATGATTTTTCATCTATGAGATTCCACGAGAGCAATGCCACTTGTAGTTTCATAAATCTCAACAAGAAATAAAAAACACAGAAAAACATTTTAAAATATTTTATTTTAATTATAAAAAAATAAAGTCCGACCCGACGAAACTGATGAGAATTGGCTTAGTAAAGCACGCCGTACGAAACGGCTTGGAAACACCGTCATGCCATTTTTAGTAACCGATTCTCTGGTTACTTATTTCCAACGAGTTAACTTTTGAGTTGTGCATTTCTTTCCTTTTATAGAAACCTACTGTTCCACTTTATTTAAACTATCATTGTGTCCACTTCAGAGCTGCCCCCTTGTTTCGTAGAATTTTATGGACAAAGATTTTTTCATGTTCGGGGATTTTGAGGTCGGTGATTGATTCGTTAGCTGTCCTAACTAATAAAGTCATTTCTAGGTTTCATATATTGGCAATTCTCAATTTTCTTTGTAAATTTTCAAGCTATTCTTTTTTCTTTTTCTTTTTTCCTTTTTGTTAACTGTTCACGTAAAAACTATTTGCCAATCGTTGACAAGCTTCACAAATTCTCTACCCTTTTTTATCTTATGCCTTTTCCCTGTACTTCCTTTGGAGTTTAGATGCTCAACATTCAGGTTTTTGGGAACCCTAGTTTCCTTGTTTTTGAGTTAAATTTTTTAGCTTTTTAGTGGCTTCTTGTTTACGTCACATGTTATCAATTGTGCCTTTTGTGAGATTGAAACTCTCTCTTTGGGGCTTTGATGCATAGCTTTGAAGTATGGGAACTGCAGGGTTTAAGTTGTTATTGCTGAATTCTGATCCTCTCTAGCTTCAGAGACAGCATTTAAAGTGTGGGAGTGGATTTTTTTTAGTGGTGAAGATGGTTGAAAATGAGTTAGAAAGATGAATGTTAGCTTAATATTTAATATGTAGAGGACTTTAAATCTGCTCAACGGCAGTGCTCAGTGTAATTACCAAATTCTAAATATTCATATTAGAATCCTATTTTTGTTTTCCTGGAAAAGTTCCCCCTTGCAAGTTTCTATTAGGCAGGAGCAAGTTTAACGTGAGCAATGTTTTTCCTATGCAGCTTAAGTTTTCGCTTGAGGAGTTCTGATTATTATTATTATTTTTAAATTTTAGCTGAGTTGTGATTTAATGACCTGTGTTCTGCTAAGCATGTGCTTCCACAGTGCTAAGCTTACATGCTTATATCCGCAGAATTTTTCAAAAATTGTTTTGCTAATTCTTGATTTTGGAAATTTTGTTTTTGGGGTTATGCTTATGTTAGTTTGCTTGATGATGAAGGTAGCTGATTTGAGTATGCAAATTCACAGGCTTCAAGAATAATGGTAAACAGGGAAGCAACGTCCTGTGCAAATTTTTACACAGACTCAGAGAGGAACACTAAAATTGGTTAAATTTCAATCAATTTTGATCTCCAACCTAAGTATGGAATACCCTTTTCCCCCTAAGGGAAGAGGAATTGAGCTTTGGGAATCACCTAGAGCTCAGTTGGAAGGATCAACATCATTAGATGGTAGAATGAGCAATTCAATGTCAGAGGATTTGCCTAACAGCTTCTCCGAGCTCATGAACTTTGATACTTATGCTGGTTTGTGCAATAGCCCATCCATGACTGATCAACTTTTGGCTAATGGGCTTCCATCATTTGCCTCACTACCATATCCATCGCCTGGTGAATTCAATCCGGTGGAACAAAACAGTGAGCAATTCTTTATGAATGGAGTTGGTGGAAATTACAATGATAGGGAAAGCTCCCCCACGTATGGAGAGAAGTTAGTGTTTCAGCAAATGGACACCCTACTTGGTTTCTTAGATGACACAAATGATGCAAATAACTTAAATTATAAGCAAAAAATTCATGGCCCTTCTCAACATCTTAATACCTTTGATATGGGCAATCACATAATTTCTAGGCCACCTGGTTTGTCACTTGATGAGAGAATGCTTAAGGCTTTGTCTTTCTTTAAGGAATCAGCTGGTGGTGGAATATTGGCACAAGTTTGGGTTCCCATACAACATGGTGATCAATTTGTCTTAAGCACGAGCGAGCAACCTTATTTGCTAGACCAATTGCTTGCAGGGTATCGTGAAGTGTCAAGGACATTTACATTTTCTGCAGGAGGAAATTCACGTAGTTTCCCAGGACTTCCTGGTCGTGTGTTTATCTCCAAAGTTCCTGAGTGGACTTCCAATGTTGGTTATTACAGTAAGAGTGAGTACTTGAGGGTTGAGCATGCAATTCATCATGAGGTTCGTGGATCAATTGCTTTTCCCATATTCGATCTGCACTCTGAAGTGCCATGCTGTGCTGTACTGGAACTAGTCACTAAAAAGGAAAAGCCTGATTTTGACAGAGAATTGGAAGTTGTTTGCCGTGCACTCCAGGTAGGTTTTTCTTTTGCTATTCCCAACATAACTTCCCTTTCTGCACTTTGCCTGTCTCACTGCTTCTCACTGTACAGTTCAGAATTTGTCTTATCCTCAATTTATTGATCTTCTATTATAAGAATATATCTGGAAGTGTGTTGCCTTGATTTGAGAAGGATTGAAGGAATTTGGGCAAAGATTTAGCCCACAACAACACACAAATATATTTGGAAATTTGTTTGGCAGATATTTGTTACACTATTTGGGACTTATTATTGTTCTCACATCACCATTCGGGACTTGGATGTCTCAATACAAAGTTATCATGGTGAACTTTCTAGTTTGCCTGACAAAGTATCTTGTATGTTCATTGGTCCATACTCAAGATATTTGATGTTGTTCTCACATCATGATTGAGGAGCATTTTGGCATGCAGTAGTAATTTCTATTGTTGTGTATGGTGTATTCATGTTTCCTGTGGTCCCATTAGGGATCATTGCCAAAATTGGTAAAAGAAAACAGCAATATTCATTGCTATAATAGGGCACATACTTGAGTATTTGAGTCATTTCAAAATGCATCTTGTATTCATTTGATTGAGAAACAACTTTGACTTTTGCCAAGATCTTTCAAAGACCATCATGCATCTCAGCCAATTCAGTTATAGCTGTGCACTCTTTAGTTGCTTAGAAAAAGTAACCTCTTTTTTATGTTTTATGAGTTTGCACATTATATTACAATTGAAGGTAGTAATGATATATGTATTTATCATGACTTTCTGCAGCTTGTAAATTTAAGGACTACTTTGCCTCTTCGATTGCTTCCCGAGGTATTTGCTTAAACCTTATTTTTTTTCCTATTGATTTTTCCTCACCATAGTGAAAGGCAGGAAAAAAGCAAGCTAAAAATCTTGAAATGAGTTTTGGGGAAGGGGGGTTGAGATGTGGTTTTATCTGGATTTTTGCACTTCTTACAATATATATCTTCTTTTTCTGCAGTGTCTTTCAAATAACAAAAGAGCTGCTTTAACAGAGATAGTTGATGTGTTACGATCTGTATGTCATGCACATAGATTGCCCCTGGCACTGACATGGATTCCCTGTTATTACACTGAGGACACAGGAGGTGGAGCAACAAATATTCGAATTAAAGAGGGTCAATCAAGTTCTGGTGAAAAAAGCATATTGTGCATCGAGGAATCAGCTTGCTATATAACTGATAGAGCGATGGAAGGATTTGTTCATGCATGCATTGAACATCAACTTGAGGAAGGGAAAGGTTTAGCCGGGAAAGCTCTTCAATCCAATCATCCTTTCTTCTTTCCTGATGTGAAGGCGTATGATATTTGTGAATATCCACTTGTCCATCATGCACGCAAGTATAATTTGAATGCTGCGGTTGCAATTAAGCTAAGGAGCACCTACACTAATGATGATGATTACATATTGGAATTCTTTCTGCCTGTCAGTATGAGAGGGAGTTCAGAGCAACAACTTTTATTGGACAACCTCTCAAGTACCATGCAGAGAATTTGTAGGAGTTTGAGGACAGTTTCAGAAACTGAAGTACCTGGAATAGAATGCTCACAAGCGGGGTTTGAAAAGGAAAATGTTAACCATGATTCTATCCGGAAGACGCCATTGAAGGCATCGAACCTGAGAAACAATGGAATTGAGCCTTCTCGTACCCAGGTGCATCTGCTATTCTTTGACCCTGAGGAATGAATTTTATTATCTTGCAAACATTGTGGTAGCATGTTCTTGTTAATGTTTAAGTTTGTGAATTACTTTCCTCCTTAAATGAATCACTAATGTTGTAATAGTTCCACATCTTTTCCTATTCTTTACCGTGTAATGTTCACTGTATATCATTGTAATTATTGTAAATATTCTGTTTCCAGTTGATAAATCATTATTCTAGGCAAATAATTTAGTTAGATTTATATAATAGATTGAACCCATATATAGTATTATTCAGAAAAATAATATTCAGTATGTGATAAGCTTTTTTAAGTTCATAGTATTCATATATTTCTGGTAATTATTTACTTAACCAAGAAGAATTTCCTAATGACACAATAAACATTGTTAAGATATTGTAGTGTTAACCATTGTTAAGGAGTTGTCGCTCTCTCTGAGGAAGGATTTGTTATAAGTGAATGTGAATAATGGGGTAGGACAGGGAAACAAAAATACTGAATTCCCATCACACTTGGTGTATGTTATAAAGGAGTATACTAATGTGGCAAAAACTCAAATATAATTTATGCATCATCTTTGTAAATTATTTATGGTGCAACAATTTTTATGTTTCCTGAAATTGAGCTTTAACAATTGTAGGATTTTGTCCTGTAGGAAAGAAATGGATCAAGAAGACAGGTGAAAAAGAGAAGCACATCAGAGAGGAATGTTAGCTTGAGTGTTCTCCAACAGTACTTTTCTGGTAGTCTGAAGGATGCTGCAAAAAGCATTGGTGGTTAGACTCCAACGTTATTTGTGCTAATTTCTGTATATTAAATGACATGGTTTATATATTTTGGGTTATGATGGCAGATGTTAGTTGGTATGAGATACTGCATTTTTACTATCATTTGAACTGTATACCATTAAGGATTTCATTTTTCTTCTCTAGTTATTACTTAGTTGGGAAAACAATGAATGCAATTCAATGAGTATTTTATGATGGAACTCTTTAAATGCTGCTGATTGCATGTTACACCTTTGTATTAAGCAGCACTGAATTGTCAAAATTATATTGAAAGAAACATGAGAGGGGTTTTCAAAGTGAGATTTGCGGTATGCTAGTTTTAAAGCTAAGTGTAGTTCAATAACATCCTTATTGAGAACAATTTAAATTGATAACATTTATTACAACGGTTGAATCTTAAACAAAGAGTCCCTGCCCTTTCATTGTGCAAAGAAGATGTTCAACATTTCTCAAAAGGTAATTCTGGTTAATTGAATCAAGTTTGTTCTTAACATAAATTTCTTCTTTGAGCAGTTTGCCCAACAACTCTGAAAAGGATATGCAGGCAACATGGAATTTCAAGATGGCCATCCCGCAAGATTAATAAAGTGAATCATTCATTGAAGAAAATTCAGACTGTGCTTGACTCTGTCCATGGAGTGGAAGGAGGGTTGAAGTTTGATCCTCGAATGGCGGCGTTCGTGGCAGGAGGTTCAATCATCCAAGAAACTGATGCACATAAAAGTCTTCTCTTCCCTGAAAAGTGTACTATAAAAGACCAAGGGCCTGTTACACAAGATGCAGTCTCAGTACTGCCTGCACCTTGTAGTGACAGTGAGAATTCGACTATTAAGTTGGAGGGAAAATTGAAGAAAACCAATGCCTCTTCAGTTGATTGTAGTGAAGATTCAAAATCAGTGGCAATGGATTGTCCTGAACAAGCTTCTTTGGGTTCTGTTCTTGCAAAAGAAGGTGATAAATGGGTTCTGAACAAGGGTGGTTTGAGTTTAGAAAAATCTAAACGCTTGATGGCTTATGAGATGGACATTGGTGTTGATGGGGATGATGGGGTTGTTGAACTTGAACATCACCACCATACTTCTTCAAGCTTGACAAACTCATCTAATGGCTCTGGTTCAATGATGCATGACTATTATTCGTCAAGTTCTCAGAGCTTTGAGAACCAGAAGCATTCTAAAGTCATATCAACCATTGTGGATAGTGATTCAAAAATTATTGTCAAAGCTACCTATAGAGAAGACACCATTCGTTTCAAGTTTGATCCGTCCGCAGGTTGTTTCAAGCTATATGAAGAAGTTGCAGCAAGATTCAAATTACAAAATGGGTCATTCCAGCTCAAATATCTAGATGATGAAGAAGAGTGGGTGATGTTGGTGAATGATGCGGATTTGCAAGAGTGTATAGATATATTGGATGATATTGGAAAACGTATTGTGAGGTTTCTTGTTCGTGATATGCCTTCCATTGCTCTGGCAACTCATAGCACATCAGATGATGGATGATTTCAATATCACAATTAAAGTCTTGCTTTCACAAGATTTTGTTAATTTTTCACAATCTTTATGAGGGTTCTGAATGTGGAGGAGTTTAAATTTTGTTAGCCACTTATGCCAGTTGCAAAGATTCATTTCTGAGTGGCTTTTTGGAAGATAGAAAGATAACAACGTATATGGGAGCACTTGCATGTTAAATATATAGTTCTTATATGTCAGCATAGCAGCAGCACAGAATTTTAGTAGTAGTTAGGACCGAGGTAAATAGCTCTGCAGTGCTGTAAGCTCAGTTTGTAATTTTATAGATATCTCATGAGATAATGTAACTAGTAAATGATTATAAATATATATAAAAAGACAAAATGATTTCTGTACTTACAGCAAACAAGGATACACGTCCGAATCCTAGGATACGATAACGGATCCTGAGTTTTTTTTTTTGTTTTTAAAAAAGCCGTGGGACCCACTTTTCTGTGTCAGCTGTAGATAACACTATCTACGGCTGCTGCAGAAATGTTAAGCCCATATAAAAAACATGTTATAAACTTTGTGCAATGTATAAGATCTAGTGGAGGATGAGATTGACTATCTGGGTCTATGCTGATTCTACGACCCAAATTTATAAGTACAATTTTTTGTATTTTTTTTAAAATAGACGTATCTTTTACGAGAGTAATCTTATTCAACCGGGAACATCCGTATCATAAAAAAGTAATTCTTCTAAAAAAGATTTTTTATATTCAAAAAAACTTAAACTTAAGAACTGACCGAAATCAAACATGTATCACTTGAAGTAATCCCTTTTAGTTTATAAGTACATTTTCTATAGTTGCACTAAGACTTTTTTCAAAATATAATAAGTATAAAAGAAATTAATTCTTCTAAGAAAATAAATTAAATCTATAGATATGAGAATAAAAAAAATTAGAAGTTATGTTTGATAAAATTGGTGTATTTATTTTTACAAAATAAATCAACTCAGTAAAAAAATTGAATCATCTTTTGTTTCTTGCTTTATGAATAAATTACTTATTAAGGAAAAATGTTTATGTTTTTGCTACGAAATTTTTTTCTCTTTCATATTCACATAAATTTGTCACTCATCTTTATGTGAATGTGACATAATTTTTTTTTAGAGCAAAAATAAAAATATTAAACCCATTTATTAAATACACATTGTAGAATGTGCTATCTTTATTTAAAAATTGGAACTAAGAAAACTTTTCTCTATTTATTACATAGAAAAATTGTAGAATACGTGATATCAATTAATTTTTTTTCCTCAGAAATTCTTCTTTAAATACATAAATACAAAAAAGTTTCTGAACAGGATTGCCTCAGCCCTCAGGATACTTGTGATTTATAAAAAGTAAAAATAAAAAAATTCTTTTCAAAAATGCTCAAAGGTAACGTAATAAATAGTTCTCATATTTATCAATTTTATAATAAATGCTCAAAGGATTGTTAATATAATGAATATTTGATAATTTAGGCGGATAGGGGCAGCAATGAGAAAATTCGTGGCAATGGTGCGTGACGCAGTCAGCACAAAGGTTGTTGTGCTTGGAACGCGCTCCCAAACAGTAACCCAATACGTGTAAAAAAAAAAAAAAAAAAAAAGTAAATACCATTTTTGGTCCTCAACAAATTTTACGATATCCGCTTTAGTCCTTAGCAAATAAAGAGACCCATTGTGGTCCCTAAGAAATTCAAAATGGACCAATTTAGTTGAAATCGTGGTCTCTCACAAATTCAAAAAAGACCCATATTAGTCCCTAAAAAGGCTAAAATGGATCCATTTTGAATTTCTTAGAGACCACGATGGGCCTTTTTATTTGTTAGGGACTAAAGCGGACATCGTAAAATTTGCTAAGGACCAAAAGGGATATTTACTCTTTAAAAAAAAAGAACGGTGCATTTAGAACACTATTAATAAAATCGGACCGACCCGACCGGGTCGACCCGGAAATCGATAAATCAGTCATATAACCGGTCCGGTTGAAGCAATGGACCCACCATGCATCAAAATCGATGCGACCCGATCTGATCCGGCCGGTTTTCATGAAAATCGGTGACCCGTTCGGTTAAGCGATGACCCAGCCCGGTCCCAAAAAAAAAATCCAAATTTTTTTTCAAAAAAAATCATAATGGACCTATTTGAATATTTTTTTTTGTTTATTGACTTACATAAGTTATGTACCTACAACACTAATATTATTTCAATTATGTACTATGCAGAAAATTTTGATTTGATTTATAGTTAGAGATGTCATTTTCTGAATCTAAAGTCCTGTATCACGATCATTATATATTTGCTTGATACTTTAAGGCTTGTTTGGTGGACAGGATAGGATAAGGGTATGATATGATATGGGGCTGATAAGGGTAGGATATGATATGAGGCTGATAAACCTATATCATATCCTGTGTTTGATGAGCACCTGATTAGGAATATGATAAGATTATGTAAAAAGAGAAAGAAAAATAAAAAATAAAATATAATGCAATAAATACAAATATATTGGGTAGAGTGAGGATATTGGGTAACGTGAGGATATATTGTATATTAAATATTGCTATCCTATTGAATCCTAACCCAGCTCCCCCCATAGGATAAGAAATCATGTATTGGATAGGATAAAATGAAGCAATAGGATAAACTAATCATATCCTATTGACCCACCAAACAAGAGATAAAAGTAGGATATGATAAGTTATCCTATCCTATCTTCCTTGTCAGGTGCTCCAAACAGGCCCTTATTGGATAATAATATGTGATTTATTATTTTTTATATTAAAATATTTGAAATATTTATTTTTTTGAATATTTGATTATGTTTATAATTTTTTAATATAAATTATAAAATTACATATAATTACTGGATCATGCGATTAAATCAGTGATCTACTGATTGAACCAATGACCGAGTACATCGACCGAACCGGCCGCTTTTAATAATATTGGTTTAGAATGTTGAATGGTGTTGGGGCCCACTTTGGAGGTGCTTCCAAATAGCCACGTCATCAATGACCGGATCGATTTTAACAATATTGGTTTAAAATGTTGAATGGTGTTGGGGCCCACTCTGGAGGTGCTGCCAAATAGCCACCTCCTTCTCCTTGTAAGGCCAAAACAAAACAATGATAGCAAAAATCGCTTAGCTATATACAAAAAAATAAAATAAAATAAAAATCGCTTAGCTGCTTCAGAGAGAGAGAGAGAGAGAGAGAGGAAGAAGAGGTTGTATTGAATTGTATGGTATTTCCCTGCAATTCCCATGGATCCCAAGCGCCAACCATCAGGTTCGTTCTCCTTTAATTTTTAATCCTGGTTTCGCCTTCCAGATTTATTTAATTAGCCATGACTATAGATTATACAATTTATATTATTCACCGCTAATTTTTCCGTTAGGGTTTGCATTTCGTCTCCTTATCGATAAATTATTATCGGAGCCCTAAATACCTAGGCATCCGACATCCTTAACAATCAATTTGACTTGTTATTTTCGCTCCTGCTCGTCACGTCGATCTGTGTCTTATTGTCGTGAACATCATTCACGAATTGTATATTTGTTTTTCTTTATGAATAAGTTTAGTTTTTGTTCGCCTCAGAGTTGAATCATGTTTGAATTATATTCTTATTTTTTTTTTCTGAAGATCGTTAGTTTTGGAGGGTTCATTTATGGGAGAGGTGTTTGTCATTTTAAATGACATAAAATTATCTGATTTTAAGAGAGAGATAGATACAGAAATTTTTTTTTATTTAAATTTTAAATTGAAAAAAAAAATCACCAATAAAATGACACAACTTATGTCATTTAAAATGACAAACACCAAGCCCTTCATTTATTTATTTATTAAAAAAAAAAAAATGTCACCCAATTGGAAACCTTTATAGTCAAACACAGATTCTTGCCATGAAACAGCATAACTTCACTTCTACACACACCTTATGAAAACTCTCCTATTCGGTGGGGAGTGTAGTCTCTTGTTTCTTTCATACCTGATATGATAAATCAAGGCCTTCCAGGCCATGGTAAGAAGCACGCGGTGTATGATGCTAGAACCTTTACAAATTACACTTCATTATCCTAAATTTTACCCAACATTTTCATTGTGTAAATAAATTTGTGTTGCAGCAAATAGACCTCCAACAAAACCTTGGGAACAAGCGGGTTCCTCATCTGGCCCAGCTCCTTTTAAACCCCCATCAGCTGGCGCCACAAGTGCTGTAGTTGAGGCTTCGGGGACTGCAAAACCTGGGGATATTGTTTCTAGTACTGATAGGAATGCAGCAACTATCAACAGGAATGCTCTTGGGAGGCCTGTTCCCACAAGGCCATGGGAACAGAATTATGGAAATAACAGCTATGGAGGTGTTTGTTTATTGTTTTTTTTTGCTTTTAGAAACAAAACAAAAAAACTGTCATGTTGTAGCCTTTTTATCGTTTAAAGTTTTTTCCCTTGTTTTCCTATTTTGATGAATCTATTTTTTTTTCTCTTATAATCTGCAGGATATGGTTCTACACTGAATAATTATAATTCTGGATATGGATCTGGAATGTATGGATCTTCTTATGGTGGAATGGGAGGGTCATATGGTGGTGGAATGTATGGTAACAATATGTACAGGGGAGGAGGATATGGTGGTGGCCTTTATGGGTCATCTGGGATGTACGGGGGTGGAATGTATAACAGTGGCATTGGGGGTCCAATGGGTGGTTATGGCATGGGTGGTGGTGGTCCTTATGGAGATCAAGATCCCAATAATCCATATGGTGCCCCTCCATCCCCGCCAGGATTTTGGATTTCTGCTCTACGTGTGGTGAGCCATATGATACTTTGGCTAATTTAGTTTTCTTCCGTAGGGATGATTGATGAACGTGTACTATGGAATTTTTTTCTCCCATGTTGGTTTACTGGATTGTTAATTCACATAGTTGTTTACAACTGACTACTTATTTCATATTTGTGATGGTTTGAGATCAAATTATCTTTCTTTTTCTGATTAAACTTTACTTAGTACAATTTATTTTGTTTTGCATGTTACTGTGCGAAAAGAATTTGATTCGCATGTTTCAGTCATAGTATTAGTTAAGAGTGCCTGTGAGCCATGTGAGACAAAATGCAACAGTAACGGGGATAATGTCAATCTTTTTAGTCGGGGATAATAGTTCTGTTATGAGACATCTTGTACTTAGAAGTACCTGGGTATGAAAGCAGCATAGGAAAATGGATTTTGTATATAAGTACATTTTTGTGTTCTCTATTTAATCTCATCATATTCTACTGTTGCCTCTCTCCTCTCTTTTTTTCCCTTTGGATTCTTTTAATATGAATATGATTTTTTTTTATCTGTTGTTCAAAACTTTGCATATGTTGAACTCATTTCCCTTTCATGACAGATGCAAGGCGTGGTTAACTTTTTTGGCCGGATAGCAATACTCATTGATCAGAACACACAGGCCTTCCATATGTTCATGACTGCACTTCTCCAGGTTTCGTGTTCATCATTCTCTTTCCATTTTATGTTATTTTTTTTATTTGCTAATTGCATACCCAGCTCCTACAGCTGCTTGAAGATTGATATTAATTATTAAAGTGAAAAATGAAATCGTATATGCTCTGTCTGTGTGTTTTAATTGCTGTGAAATTTTTGCTTTGCGGAGGATCACTTATACAATATTAGGTTTTGGAAGATTTTTCTTTTTTCTTTTGGATATCCTTTTGTTGTTTGGGTATTTGAAAGTTGTCTAAAAGGTTCTCTGTGAATTTGTTCTCCTTTGGATATTGTTAGAAAAAATCATTTTTGGCGTCAAATCATGGAAAAGGGTATAGAAGTGTTTGTCTTTAAATACAACATTTAAGGTGTAGTTTGGTCATGTATTAGGAATGATAGTATATTCTGGCAAAACCAAAAGCAAGTTCCTACCTGCTATTGAAAAACACACAATTCATAAAAAGTTACCAAACAATCTAATTAAAGCACACACTGATTCATGAATGTGTTATTTCACAGGAATGGACTCTGTGTACCTTTTGTGATATTTATTTTAATATAGCAGTTAGCTATTAAACTTTCATTATTTTCTTTGCACGATTTGCCAGATCTAGGAAGTGTTAAGAATATATTTTAATTTTAGATGATTACTTGGTCTCTGTTGCAGCTGTTTGATCGCTCTGGATTATTATATGGAGAGCTGGCTAGATTTGCGCTACGGTTGCTTGGGATTAGAACTAAGTCCAAGAAGGTTAACCCGCCAGGTCCAAATGGACATCCACTGCCTGGACCACACAATTCCTCTGAAAATGTAAACTATATTGAGGCAGCAAAGGCTGCTCCAACTGGTTCTTGGGACAATGTTTGGGGAAATGACGCCAAGCAATGATGTGGTCAATTTATTTTGCGCTATTAGAGGGAGTCCAAATATATTCAAAAGAAGAAACAGCAGCATTCCAAATGAAGATACTGAAGCTGCTGAAGTCATGTATATCCAGGATTTTAAGTTCAGTTTGCTGTTTTACTTTGTATGGACTAGTTCTTGATTTTACTGGAAGCGGAATCGTCTGATAATAAGACACCATCCCTACATTATACCATGTCAGAGTTTGCTTTGAATCTGCAGGATGCTGCTGTTTGCTTCGTAGATGTATTATTGTGTATACAGAATGTAATCTTGCATACCTGCTTAACTTTTTCGGGGTCACAAATTGTGTTTCTTTTCGTGTACTATGAACATTTATCAAATTGGATATATGAAGTATGAGTTACATTTTATTTCCATCTTGGGTACTAAGAAAATTGGATTCTGAATTATGCGGGTTACCGATACGTATTTCACTGTAAATGCGTTTTTGGGCCCTTTACCGTGAACTGCAATGGGCTGTAGCAAGGGCTGAAAACCAGTGAACAAAAGAAATGCTCGGAAAAATGCCTAGTTTGTTTGAGCTATTTTTTTATCAAAAATGTTTTAAAATTTTCATGATAATCTAATACGTTTTTTAAAAATTTAAAACTTAAAATAGTTAGTATTTTTTTTTCCAAAAAAATAGAAAAATTATTTCATAAAAATATTATTTTATAAAAATTTATTCAAATACTAATTCACTTAGTCCTTCATATGCAACTAAAACTATATAAATCAACGTTGCATTTTAAAGTTCCAGAATACCAATTTAAAATAGCAGAGTATTTATTGTAATTCTGTCACACTTACTCCTTCATTGAGGAGCAGTTACTTTGAGAAAAAAAAAAAAAAAATTCTCTCCTTCATATAAGCAATTCAGAAAATACTTATTTTTTATTAACTTGGACCACTAAATCATAAATGAGTCTGGATCATATTAAATATTTCCTTAAAATAGGGGTTGAAGGCTCTCCTACGACAGAAAGGACCGTTTCTCTCCGTCACACAGATAAAATGGTGGAGCCCACCTAAATATAAAAGGGTAATATATTTGTTATGCTACTGCAAAACAAAAAACAAAAAAGGATGCATGGTTTTTTATGGTGAGAGCAGGAGACAAATTAAATTTATTGCAACTGCATACTATGATTTCTCTTTAAAATATATGACTATTTAAAAGCCCCACGTCTAATATGCAAACTGAAGATTGCTTAAAGATATCAAATGGGAGTAGTACAGTTGACACATGAAAGCTAAGCAGGTTGAGGTGAGAGCATGTGTTCGAATATCTCTAATACTATCTTTGGGAGGGGTTTAAAGTCTTAATCTTAGACCCGCCCCGAATCGGATTAGTTACAAAGCAATGAACTGATTGGAATATTTCCAAAAAAAAAAATAAAATTGCTTAAAAATATCATGAATACAATATGTGCTTTATTACTCGTTTGGAGATAATTTTTCTTGTGATTTTTGTATCATATTTTTTTTAGTGGTAGGCGACCACCTATTTTCTTTCTATCACATAAGATAACTAATTATCTTATTTGAAAGAAGAGTAATATTTCTCGTATGATATACAACAGAAGATGTGTAATAAAATTGACAATCTTTTACTTGCATTTTGGAGAGGTAATATTTGTAATTTTTTTTTTTATTTGGGTGAGCGGTAATATTTGTAATTTGATAGTCATTACTTTCACTCAACATCAAATTGTAGCGTAAGTACGTAAATTTTTTAATAAAACTAACCGTAATAAAAGATGCATGTCAAACATCTGTCTTTCCTTGACACATGTTAAGGAGGCATTTGGTCGAGGAGAAATTTTTTGAATATTAGAAAAATGTAATTGATAGGGAAATGGTTGAAAAGTGAGTTTAGTAGGAAAATGTAAAAAAAGTTGTTTGGTTAGAAAACATTTTACCGGATAAATTAGGTAAGATTTATAAAGTCTATGTTTAGTTTGAGGTAAAATATAGATGAAGAAATAACTTCAAATTATAAAATAACCCTTGTAGCAAACACTATTGTCTAATAGAAGAGGGTATTTTTGGCATCCACATGTGTTCACTTTCTCCCATTAGCCTAAGCAACTTGAAAATACTATCTTGGAAGAGGTATTTTCAGCAATATTTTTTCCTCCAATTTTTTCATACAAAAGTAGATGGCTAGGCAAAATGGATACATAGCTAAATTTTTTAAAAACTCAAACCAAACAAAGAAGTCCAAAAATAACATGTCTAACTTCTAAGAAACTGTAGACCAAACGCCCCCTTAATCCTTTTTTTGCTCTTCTTCTAAAGTTGTACTGTCTCTCTCTTTACCTTTTTAATCATTTTTAAAATCTGTGCTTAACCTTACTGTGATTTCGTCAACTTTATCCTCTATTTTTACGTGCAAATTCTCATAACAGTGCCATTAAATTCTTTACTTTTATATATGAGGTAGGATCCTTGGATATCAGTGTCAAATTTGAAGTTTGACACCTTGTCTGAGAGCCGTAAGATCAAAAAAATCAATGGCGTCACATGCTTACAAATCAGAGCCATTGATCTTTTTTGATCTAATGACTATCAGATGAGGTGTCAAATTTCAAATTTGACACCGGTGTCAAAGGATCCTGCCTCATATATATATATATATATATGGGGTTTGCTTTCGTCGTTTAACATGACCACAAAAATTTTTTTACACACAATATTTTGTAGGACTCACATGTTTTGAAGAAAAAAAAATTACGGCACGCAAAATGAATCACTAGAACATAACATAATTATTTTTCCTACAACATAACTTTTATAAAACTCTCTCTATATATATATATATATATATATATAAACAAAAAATAGGAAGGGATTACCAAAACAAATATGAAATAGTGAATGAAAGAAATTATTTTGATAAAGCAATATTTTTATAAAAATTATCCCATAAAATTTTTTAACCATAAAATAAACTAATTCAAAGACGAAAATTCATATAATAAGATGGAAAAAGATGATGTTACCAAAAAAAAGAGATGGAAAAAGATGACTATTATTGATTAGTACAGAAAGAAAATGAGAATTTTGTTTCAGCTTAGGGATGTTTTGTTTTGTGAGTATTCATCATGTTGCTTGCACTTGCACACACTAGTCAGTCTCTGAAAGAAAGAAGTGTCAGTTATAATAACTAATAAGCAAAACAGAACGCGGATTCGGACAGATCAACCATGAAGAACGAGGATAACAGCAACAGGGAACAACATCAGCACAACAAAGACACCACCATAGGAATCCTCGATACCCGATTCAACCAGACCCTCAGAAATGTTCAAGGGTATGTGGTTTTTAATTCCCCCACAAAATACTCGTTTCTTCTGTTAAGTTAGTTGCTTGTAGTTTTTCCTCAGGATTTCAGAAAAATAGGGCATTTTCGGTAAATCTCACGATCTCGATAATTACGCTGCCCGATTCGCTGATCTTCAACTGCTAATTATTTTATCGGTGGGATTTAGAAAACCCATTAAACATTTTGAATTTTTTTTTGAGATTAAGATCACGAGTTCTGATGGGTGGAATTCAATGACACGGTTAGTAATGATTCATGCTTGTCTGATAGAACCCAATTTTGATGTGATCCGTGAAATCAAATTGGATGGCTTCTTTTCATTGTGTTCTGGATTATTGCTATGAAATGCGGGGATAATGGAAGCTAGGAAACATATGGATTCTTGATCGAGGTTTTAATTCTTATCAATTATTGATTTATGTATTTGCAGCAGGTTTGCTTGCAGTTAAAATGGAGATGATAAACCAAATTCTTTCTGAGAGTCAGTCTTTGAATTGCATTTTTTTTTTTTTTTTTTACAAATTTTTTTGCTTAACAGGACAATTATTCTTAAAAAAATATTTTTATATATCATGCATTTGCATAATTGGTATTTCATGTTTAATTTTTCTTCCTCTTTAGCGGGTTGACTAATTATACTGTAGTTTTATTTTTATTTTTTCATTATATATTTGGTTTCACCTACAACGATAAGCATATATGCCTTGGATACAATTGATGGAAATTCATATTCTTTCTTTGTCAAGGTTACTCAAGGGTCGTAGCATTCCTGGTAAAATATTATTGAGCCAGAGGGTAGAACCGCCAGATTACTCAAACTTATCCTCACCAACTTACCAAAGGAGCTCCTCATACAGTGATACTGGCACAAGTGATCACACATCTGAGAGAGTAGAGGTGATTTTAGCATTCATATTTCGTAGTTAGATCATCTCATATATCTCTATAAGACTGATGTGTAGCACTTCATCAAGTGAGACTTCTACTTTTAACACAGGAGGAAGTTCACAGTACAAGCAAACCATTCGGTATTTCCAATGAGAATAAGTTAAAAATATCAACCTCCCTCGTAGAGAACCCGCCTGAAGAAGTCCAGAAATCTTCCATGGGTGCTAGAGCTACAGATTCTGCAAGAGTTATGAAATACACTAAGGTGCTTTCTGGGACGATGGTTATATTAGGTATTTTAACTTCTGTGTTTCTATTTTCTTTTATGGTACTTATTGACTTCTTCATCATTGCTCTGATATGACCACATCCAATTATGGAACTAACATATGTAATTCTAAGCTGTGTGCCCAGATAAAACATACTCATGTCTTGCCTTTGCCTATAGATATTTTTATTGGTAGGGTTCAACATAAATTGCTAGAAAAATCGCGAGCATTCCCATTTTCAAGTTGATATCTTTCATGCCCTTGATTGTCGGCCCAAATTGTTGTTCATTGTCAAGCATCTAATATTCATGTTTGCATCCTCTGTAAAGTACTTGTTCGTCAATAACATCCATTTAGTTTCCCATTTTTTAGTGACGAACTGATGATACACACCTTATATTTCTTCCTTTGAATCTACACTGTAGAGAAATTACGTGAATTAGCTTGGAGTGGTGTTCCAGATTATATGCGTCCTACGGTGTGGAGACTTCTCTTGGTAAACTCTATGATCTTCAGCTATGTGTCTTGCTCAAGCACATACTTTCATGATAGCTATCTGTCACAAGACACAAGAAGCATGATAACAATAAAGTTTGGAGTCGAGATCAGAATTTATTAGGATATGCGGAAACTTATTTTATTTTGGTGATATCTGAATTAAAAAAAATCTTTAGGGTGGGCTGCTGAGTTATTCTTTCATAAAGAGGTCTTAATATTGCTTATATGAAAATTGTTTTGAAACAATACCATGCAGAAGACTTTTGAAAAGAAAAATGAGGAGTATATACCCTATAGATAATCATTTTTACGTAAATAGGTCAACTGCATGCCAGACATGTTTTCTATGGATAGTTTCTTTTCTTCTTGGAAATTTAAAGATGAACTGACAACAGGGATATGCACCTCCTAATTCAGATAGAAGGGAGGGAGTTTTGAGAAGGAAGCGACTTGAGTATCTTGACTGTGTTTCTCACTATTATGATATTCCTGATACGGAACGCTCAGATGATGAGATCAACATGCTTCGCCAGGTATTCTCAGCTATAACATATGCCTATCTTGATTGTTTGCAAAAATAAGGTTCTTCTTTTTCACTGCTTGCATTTTATGTTTGTTAGATTGCTGTTGATTGTCCAAGAACTGTACCTGATGTTCCATTCTTCCAGCAACAGCAAGTTCAGAAATCACTAGAGCGTATTCTTTACACATGGTTAGATATTACTGATACCCTGCTTTTTGGGCCTGATATCATTTTTAGCCTAGTGTTCATTGTTGTGGATTTTTTTTCTGAGGTCTTAGCTTGGTGAAGAAAGTTACATAAGGTTTAGAAGGTGCAACTTATACTTGCTTTTTGGATACTGTAATCAATCTTGTTTGAAATAGTTAGTAGATGAGTTATTGCTGTAGGTTAGCATATGCAATGTAGCATTTATTGCTAAGCTCCAATAAACTGGTGGTACGTATGATGTATTAACTTGGTCCATTTCAGACTGATCCTAGATTTGGTTCCATTTATTGTACTGAACTGAACGATAATCTTGATGGACACCATGAGAAGATTACTTTCTAGAAACAGTTTCAGCATTAGGAACCAGCATGATGGTGTGAGTTACCTTAAGATGCATTTTTTTTACACTTTCAGAAGATGCTGAGAATAATTGCTCTGGTCTTATGTACTTTTGTTTCTTCTTAGCAGCAGTTTAGAGCAATAACTTGAGAAAAGAAAATAGGAAAAAGATGCTAGTACCAGAAAGGACCTTTATGATCTAGCTTTCCCATTTTAAGTGCATGATGCAGTTATTGGATGGATTGCAAGTTTTACCAGTGATAGATACACTGGAGCTTTTTAATTTGGGATCATACTTGTTGACTAATTTTTGAATACTAAATGTAGGTTTTTATTATTATAATTGTTTTACTTATATGATTTCCTGATCTTTTGCCAGGGCCATTCGGCATCCTGCAAGTGGATATGTCCAGGGGATAAATGATCTTGTTACGCCGTTTTTAGTTGTTTTCCTATCAGAATACTTAGAAGGGGGCATAGATAATTGGTCAATGTCTGATTTATCTTCAGATAAAATATCTAATGTAGAGGCTGATTGCTATTGGTGCTTGTCAAAGTTGCTTGATGGTATGCAAGACCATTATACATTTGCTCAACCAGGAATTCAAAGGCTTGTTTTTAAGTTGAAGGAACTGGTCAGGAGGATTGATGGTAACCTTCTTCTCAGGCCTGTTGCTTTTCTTAAATTATCTCTATAATTGCATTAACTTAAATGTCCCACTTGTGCATATAGATTTGCATCTGTATTAATTTTACCAAACCTTCATTTTTGGTTTGTTACTCTCTCCCTTTCAAAATTATCAGTTGTTTAAGGTTTTTGTACAAGGATTAAAAAAGCCATTAAATACCCTAAATTTTAAGGAAATATAATTACATTTAACGAAATTATCCTCTCACCACTTTATGAAGATACCAAGAGATAAGGATAAAATTGAAAAAAAAAAATCCCTTCTTGTTTTTCTAAAATGATAGATAAAATGAAACAGAATTTCTTCTCTACGTCTACTAATAATTTGAAATGGGCGCAGTATATTATTATTTGTATATCTCAAAATACAATCTGATACTGAAACTTTTGAGCTTGCACCAGAGCCTATTTCAAGCCATATGGAGCATCAGGGACTGGAATTTCTTCAATTTGCTTTCCGCTGGTTCAACTGTCTTCTAATCCGCGAGGTTAACTCTGAAATTTTTTATTATTTTTTCCTTATAAGTGCAATAGTTTTCTCAAGAACTTCATATATAATTGATAACTGACTGCATATCAAGTCTCAAGGGCTTTAGTTTGATTGGGGAGAAACAATGGACTACAACAAATTTTTCATGATTTTATGCTTTTTAAGTCTGATGTCTGATTTATGTAATTAGATACCCTTCCATCTCATCACGCGGCTTTGGGACACATATCTAGCTGAAGGAGATGCCTTACCAGACTTCCTTGTGTATATATTTGCCAGTTTTCTTCTAACGGTGAGCCAGCATGTTTTGGCCTTTGCACTAATACAGTTTATTTGAATTAAATTTCATCCTATAGCCAAGATGACAAGGAATGTGATTTATTATGTTATTTACAGTTAAACTCGAGTTTTGTACTTTACTAGCAACCAATAGCCATAATCTGATATGCTATTGCTGGTTCCGAAGTACTGTATAATCTTGCATCATTGTCTGACGGTTTATTGATGATTATGGTTGACATCTTATATAGTTAAGATATAAGATTTAGTCTCCATTTAGACGGGTTGTATTATGCAGTGCTAAACCCATCCGTTATCATTCAATACATTGGTTCCATTTAGAATGTGAAGTTAAAGAAATTTAGCCTTTTCTTAATCCTTTTTATGTATTCTTTATTGTTACTGCCAGGGTCTAGGAGGGAACGTTATTTAATGTGCATTAAGTTTGCTTTGTGGAGAGTGCAAAATTTTAGCATCCTAGCTATACTTAAATCTATTCCCTGATTTTCTATTGCCACTTAAAAGAACATAATCTAGTTATGCCTTTCGTTGTCTCCTGTTGCATTTAAGTATGGTTGATTTGGTGATTTACGTATCCCTTTTTATATTTTCAGTATGGTTGCTTTAGATTATTTGCATATATTTTAGAAATGATTATATAGTAGGAAGTGTATATTCTCTGATCTCTATCATTGTTTTCTCAGTGGTCAGACAAACTCCAGAAGCTTGATTTTCAAGAGTTGGTAATGTTCCTTCAACACCTTCCAACTGAGAACTGGACTCACCAGGAGCTCGAGATGGTACTTTCCCGTGCATTTATGTGGCACAGCATGTTCAACAACTCTCCGAGCCATTTAGCTACCTGAGCAAGGAATTGTGATTTTGTGTAATTTAGTTATTCTGAAGTGTGTGGTGCTTTTTATAGATAAACTAATTGTTTAAACCAATTTTCACATGTATTTTGCTTGTAATATCTTGTAAAGGACAGAAAAATAAACAGGAGATAGAGAGGTAGAGGCTATTTTTGTTGTATTAATTTTTTTAACCAATCATAGTTGCCTTCCATATCTTTAGTAGACAATTTCTTGGTTGTATTCATGGGTTTCAAATTCAATTATATTAATGATTTGGACCGTTTGGTATGATTTTATATCAAATGATGATTTCGCTTAGTTATCTTGAAGCTGCAAGTAGGCTTGTGGCAGTGTGTTGTGAGATGAGCAAAGTTTGATAAGCCAATGCAACAAGTATTTTCATTTTGCATTTGCCGTGTAATAATAAGAATCATATAATGTTTAGTAACACGACAAGAAGCCAACAAATAAGGCACAACTATGCTCTGCTAATATATCGTGGCACAAACCAAGAGAAAACGAAACGAGCTTCAAAGCATATAGCTGAAAATCAACGGTTTCTTTCAACAAGCCAAGATCAAATAATAACATAATAACTCGATTTCCGGGATAATAGCCAAGCTCTGCCGCAAAAACCATTCCTCATTATTATTATTAAAATCAGAAGTACAGATGATATCAATATTGCAGCATCACCAGTATATAGCTACCTGCCATGCCTAAGCCATTGCAACCTATCACGCAACATTACCACCAATTCGACAGTCGCCACCAACAATCACAGATATGTTTGAATTGAAGCTCCAAGTTTGAAGGCTCCCAGTCAGCCTCCAGTAAAATGATACTACAATACAATAATGAAGTTTCATCTACTATCCATCACTCCAACAAGACCATCATCCACTGCTGGAAATTTTCATGCAAGATTGAGATATCTCTTTCTTCCCTGAAGACATAAAGGCAAATTTCTAAAACACAAATTTACAGAGAAAAATATATACATATTCATGCAGGATGGGGAATTGATTGGGTACCACACTATGTACGAAATTCTTTGATTAATAGAGCAGTTATTAATGTGGCTGAAAGTTCCATATTTTACCAACTCAATGTTCTCCACTTTTTCTTTCAATTGAAGCACATTTTCCCTAAGCTATTCAATCAGCTAACCCCATAGTTGAATAGTTTTGGGGGGTAAGGTCAAGTTCACAACTGCTTGGGAAAATAGAATGTTGTGGATTCCAAATAAAAAGAGAACCGGGTGCTATAAAGCTATCACTATGCTTTAAAAATAGATAAAGAGAAAACAAATTGTTGCATGTAACAAGATTGAAACCTTACATGTATTTGGTCGACTTCTTTAAGGAATTTATCGGGTGATTCGACATAGTCAACACATTCCTGTTTCAAAGTAGCAGCCAGCTCTTCTTGTCCATTCTTTTCAAGGTTCCTAATCAATATGGTAAATGTCAACTTATCAGGTGAACACCCCAATGCATTCTCTTTCATGGATCCGTATATCTCCATTGCCTTGTCAATCATACCAACTTGTAAATACGCCCCAATCATCTCAGTACACATCCTCGTATCCGGTTTCAACCCTCTTTCCACCACCTCCGAAAACAACTCTTCAGCTTCCTCAATCATCTTGTTTCTTCCCAGCAACAATATCATGTCAGCATATAACGACAGCATCTTATCATATTCTGGTTCCTCGCGAATGAAGTTGAAAACCTAAAGAACCATTTCACCCAAGGCTCATTTTTTTTTCCTACCTCATGCTAATTTAATTCCATTAAAAAAGATCAAAATTCTAACCCTATGATCAGGAAAGCTATGAAGGTCAACATCTTTTTCCTTCCAACCTCTTACAATCATTTTTATATTTATTGGATCAAAATCAAATCATCATCACTCTTATAAATTATTTTGTAAATGTTGATTTTACTTTGATTCTCAATAACCATAAAAATAAGTATAGGTCGTAAGAAGAATGAGGTTGTAAATACAACTTAAGAAGTTGTAAATATAATCTTCTCTAACAACACATTTAGGGTTATATTTATCTCATTTTACATAAGAGAAACAATTTTCCTACATACACAAAAGAGTTCCACCACTCTTTTTTTATCTCTCCTCTTATCTGTGGGGCCCAATTGTAATTTTATTTCGATAACTATTTTCCTACATATTTATGGCTTTAATGTTTTTATAGTAAATATAGATATTTATATTTACTCTCAAAACGACATCGTTTGGGTTAAAAAAGAATTATAATGAGAAAAACTATTATAATCCTTAAATAAATTATAATTAAAAAAATATCTTGATTTCTATTTCAAAATAATATTGAATATTGTTTTGGGCTCCACATAAATAATTTATTTTAAGCGGTTGAAACAAACCCTATATTTATATTATATTTCTCTAACAAAACTTACATTAACATTTAAATTAAACAAATATTAAAAAAATTGAAATGAAATTAAGAGAGAGTGGGTTACCTTGAGGGATAAATGGAGTTCATTTTGTCTTTGTAACTCAGCCAAGACGTCTAAGAGGTCACGATTGAGAAGCCTAGTGAGGCTTGAGTTGAGAATTTGATGGAGCTTCTCAGAGGATTTGGATTTGGCGAGTTTGAGTGCATGAATCACTTGAATGCTCTCTTTGGACAATACACATTTAGAGCGTGGCCGTTTACTGTAACTGGAGCGGAGCCCGCATACTATCACTTTTCTGTCGTTGATGTTCTGAAAATCGATACTCGTCTTTTTTAAGAAACGCCGTTCCTCATTTCCACAACGCCTGAAGAAACTCCATAGAGTCAGCGATTGATTTGCTCTTAATATCATGTTCGTCCGCTCTTCTATTTTCCTCTCTTCAATTACTCTCTCTCCGGAGACGACAAGAGAAAAAAACTCACCGCCTGAGTTGCCTCCCCTTTATGATGTAAATAAGAGAAAAAATGGAAGATGCTAGGAAAATAAGAGAAAATTAGCATAATCGAAATAATTATTAATTTCGTGCGTTCCCAAAATATGCGTTATGTTAATTTAGATGAATATAAATATTAAATTTAGAAAAAAAAATATTTATCGTTTTAAATTACGTAATTTTATATTATTTTTGATTAAAAAAATAATTTTGACATATATTTGATGATTTTTAATAAAGAAAAATATTTACTATTTTAAAAGATATCATTTTATGTTATTTTAGATAAGATGACGTTATTTTAATGCATAATTATAATTTTTATATCCTCTCTTTTTTACTTTCTCTCTGTTCTTAATTTTATGAAGAATTTCACTTGTGATTTAAATTCAGCGTAAAACAAAGAAAGGGGGGTGTTTGACGTACTGTCCCTTTTTCATAATAATATATCTGAATGTTACACAGTTAAAAAAAAATTCATAACGACTAAGCTACTTAACTACTATAAACGAGATATGTGTCATTCTCCCATGTCAAAAGTAGTCGTCTGGTGTAGCGACTGTAGCTACTTTTTCTCAAAGTCGTTGGGAAATTAATCAAACATTAATAATGCTTATTATAAACATTATTTTACAAAAAGCAATAATTCAATAAGATAATAAGAATCTATTTATAATTATAATCCTATGTTAAGAGAAAAGATTTTAAAAAAAAAACATATTATTTATCCTAATATTTCTACTCCACAAAAATAATTATAATTAAATTAAATATATACAACACAGATATTCAATATCCACATACACACAACATCAACAATTCACTTTGAAGAAACTTCTCAGCTCAACAAGGACATTTTGTCAAAAACAACAAATGCATGAAAAGGATGGTGTGAAGCTTCATCTAGTTTTCAACAATGAAAACAACCTCCAACAGCACATGTATTTTCCCTAAAAATAACACTTATAATTATAACTACACCATCTTTATAACAGAATAAAATGAAAGGATGAAAGGAGCTTTTTTTTTTTACTTACCTGCAGGCTGTGAACTTGAACTTTCCAAGGGACAAAAGCTTCAACTTTGACAGCTTCAAGCTCGATCTCTGTTGCGGTGGAGGAAGTACACCGTTCAGGAAGGTTGCTAGTGGAGTAAGAAGATCGTGGACGAAGGAGACGATTAAGAATGATTGTCTGCACGTGTGGAAGGAGGTGGGGAAGATGCAATTATAGTCGCTATATAGGGAAGCTACTATAGCCCTCTTTTCAGAAATTTTCTTGTAGCTCTGCACTGTTCAGAACCTCTCTATACCAAGGGTATAGTAGCTGAATAGGGAAGCTACTTTGGTGTGCGTAGCTGGAAAATTTGCTACTTTGGCCATTCCATTAACACGTGGGCAACCAAACCAACAGGGGATAAATCTTAAGTAGTACAGTAGTACCCACTGCTCAGTACTACTTTCATACATTTCATGACATTTGGAAACAATAACTCACGTCAGCTTTCTACGTGTCATTAAAATTTTTATTTTATTTTTTCGTTTTAATGTTTCCATCTTTCATTTCACTTGCCTTCTTCCTTCCTCCTCCCGTAACATATGCTCTCTTCTTCTATCATTTCTCTCCCACTGTCTTTTTGTCTTTCATCTCGATTACAAATTCGGAATCCCGTCTGTGGTTGTGCGCTAGGGTTTCAGACGAGCGTTAGCGAGTGTAGATGATTGCCTCTCATTAGTTCTCATTTCCCCAAATTAACCCTAGCTCTCAGCAATCAAATAGTCTTTCTATTTCACCTTCGTCCATTTGAGCACATAATGTAGTTTTGATGTGGAAAAGGTTTTTCTTCTTTTGATTATTTATAATCGATGTTATCTGTGTTGTTATTATACATTGTTCCTTAATTGCAATATATCTGTGTTTGGTGTTGGTGATAATTGGTTTTGTTCCGTCTCTTGTAGAAAAAAGATGTCGTTGGGCTCATTGCTGAAGTTGTATTTATACAATTCGACCTTGCTTACCTAAGTTAGTTTTTTCTTAATCCATGAATCATATTTTAAGTATTTTAATAAAATAATTTGCTAAGCTACGCTACATATACTTATCGTTGTTATATTTTTAATAGTGTCAAATTGAATGTAATTCTGCATATTGTTCCAGGTGGGTATGTGGTGATGCAAAAATTATTTGCATGATGGTGGGATGATGGCCTGATAAATGTTCGATGCAGTAAAGAAGCAAAGGTATAAGAAACCCATGGAAAAAAAGCGGTCATTGTGAAGTTGCTTGGGAATACCACTGAAAGAGGTCCTTGCCAATTCGAATATCACTGAAAGTAGAAACTATGTTACTTCAAAGGAAATGCACCAATGAGGGTTGTGGTTTGTCCTTATGATATTCTTATGGCATTAAACAAATGTCGTGTCTGTGAGACGAAGGAAGTGTCTTGATTTTATTTTCTTTTTTCTTAACAGTGGAATATGTGAATCTCATCTTTATTTGGCTTTTTATTCTTTGTGTAAATAACCAGTTGTGATACTGGAAAAACCTCCCTACATATAATGCATTTTAGGCACCCCAAAAAATGGGTCCTCTGTTCGAACTGCTTTATTCCTGGTTGTTAACGTGATACTGTTTTTTTTTTCTTCATGTTATCCATTTAATATTCTCCCTATTTTCGATTTTGCTTTCTCATTCCACCTTTCCCATCATGTACTGCTTGGCAACACAAAATAATTCTTATTCCTGGATGCAAACATAAAGAAATGCAATCTGTTTACTACACATACAATACGAAAGGGTGTCCTATGCTTAAGGTGTACAATGTACAGACTAATTTTTAGTCCCAAAGCTAAAAGAATATGCAGCAATCATACAAAATGTGAATTTCAAACTGCAAACAAGATTATGAGAAGCACTAGTTAGGGCTCAGCTTAATGATGTCTTACACTCGATACGTCTGATTATAAATGTTTGCAATGGTTTAAAAAAACAGTGCAGTCACATTAAAGAACCAGAAATCGTGGATTGGATAGATCAACAGAAGCCAAAAAAACTACAAACAGATATCCATAAATTAGGAATTATCATCAGAATTCTTCAATGGGGTAAAAAATATAATACTTTCCCATAATATTTGACTTCAAGTATCCAAAAAATTAGTCTGTACATTGTACACAATACTTACAACTACCAAAATGGCATACCAATGAGTTAATAACAAAATAATATGAGAAGCTAGATAAATACAAAAAAAAGCATATTCATTTGGGCAATTGAGGCACAGGAGAACACCAACAACAAAAAGTCCACCTGACTTGAAGAAAGTCTAGCAACAGAAAGTCTTATGCAATCTGCCAAATGAAATCATGAAATTCATCTTCTACAATCATGGCTTGTCTGGCCTCATAGTACTTCCAAAAAATTGTTGTTTGACAGTTGACACATTAAAAGAAAGTGAAAATTCTAATTTAAAGTAAGATGATAGTTAGAAAAATTACAATGTAATTATACCTGTGTATATGGTACTTGATAGATATATGGAAAACAAAATGTTGTTGGAAGAGTATTATCATTTGTCACTTGAGAGATATATGGATCATTTGCCACTTGAGAGACATACGGAAAACCAAAAGCTGGTGGAGGTGTTGAAGATGTACTAAAATCTTTGGCACTGGTACTTGTAGCTTTGCCTAAATCACAAAAAATAAAATAAGATTAAAAATAATCATATAATTCTATAAAATTAAAAAAAGTATGATCCTAATTATATTATTCATTTTACCTTTATCAGCATGAGATTTGCTTCGAGCTTGTGATATATATTTTTTACATCTTTTCTTCTCTAGTTGACTTTTTAGTCTAGCATTTGTAACTCCCCTTGCTCGAACACGTTGGGGATCTAATACCCTTTTTGAATTTAATTTACTATGCTCATTGGTTTTTTCAATTGCCACAGATAAAGAATCAAATAGTTCTTCATAGAATTCTTCAAAAACAACATGAGTATATACCCGTGCAGCTTGTTCAGCCATACCTGCAAGTTTGTTTACCTGAGGAGGTGCATATTGATTGCACTCAAAGTCTTTTTGCAACTCTGACCAACGTCTACGCTCCAAAACTTTCTCATAACGAAGAACAAATTGAGTAAGAGACATTGTCTTACAAGTTACAGTACGAAAAATATTATTCATACTCTCACTTCTTTGTGTTGATAAGATGCCAGCTGAAAAATAATTCTTGCTAAATCCCGGGCACCAATCTTGTCGTAACTCATAAAAAATTTTCAACCATGAACATTTTGAAATATCAACTTTTGTGAGTAAACGGGTCCATACTTCTTCAAACTCTTGCTCATACTCACAATTATAAAGGCACCTATTAAATAGAACCTTAAAGTTAGGTTGCCTCAAATAATATGAAAGATGCTTAGCAGCATTTTGGCTAATATGCCACAAGCAAAGTCGATGTTGAGATTCGGGAAACACTCTTTTAATAGCATTTGCCATTGCTTGACACTGATCAGTAAAAATTGTCTTAGGTTGCAATCCACCCATTGCTTCCAAAAAAGATTCAAATAGCCAAATGAATGACTCTGTTGTCTCATCTAACAAGAAAGCACAACCAAACAGAACGCTTTGTTTGTGATGATTCACCCCAATGAAAGGCGCACAAGCCATATTATACTTGTTTGTTCTGTAAGTTGTGTCAAAAATGACTACATCTCCAAAGTGACTATAATCTGTCCTTGATATTCCATCTATCCAAAAAAAATTGGTCATACGATTTTCACAATCAACTTGCATTGTGTAGAAGAAGGACGAATCATTCGCTTGTATTTTTTTAAAGTGGTTAATAACACTTTGTGCATCTCCTGCTTCAAGAGTGTTGCTTCTTTTGCTTTGTAAAAAATTATCACAATCATGTTTTAAAAATCCAACATTTTGGGCTCCTCCAGCAACTTCAACAAAATATGAATACATACCACATGGTTTTATACCAGCATTATCCATATTTTCAATCATATTAGCATGCGCTTCATCAACATGTCTTTGGGATCTTAACATAGCTCTCGCGCTTGATTTCACAAGATCATGATTATGATCTGGAATGAATTTATAAACAATCCAATTATCCTTCTCAATCTTAAAGCATATCATAGCCGGACAACCCGTTCTTGTTTCTCTTCTATTTACTTTCTTCACATATGAAATTGAGATTTTTTTGGAGATTGAATGCAAGGGTCTTTCAACCTTCTATGTCCTTCTCTTCCACAAACAAATGATCTTTGGCTTATGGTTCCATCTGCTAGTCTTCGATACTGCGATTTTCTCACAGTAAAACCAATGAATTTAGCATATACATTATAGAACTTATAAAACCAATGAATTTAGCATATGCATCATTCCAATTTTTGGCTCGCATCCATTTTCTTCTATGCTCACAACTATTGGCATTTCTATTTGTTCATCATCATATTCACTTTCTGAAACGTTCACTTCACTAGATGACAATGATTCAGAATAAAGCATATCCATGTCGCAATTTCCTAAAAGAATGCAGCACAAATAACACTTGCAATTTAAAGAACGGGGAAAAAAATACTGAATATTCATTTAGAAAGAGTCAATCATGTAGCAGTTTGTGATTATATGGAAATACCTTGACGAATCGTGCTTGAGTCAGTTGGCTGCATTTTTTTCTTTCTAGTTCTTTAGATTGCTTATATAGTTTCCAACCCCTGTTAAAGTTGGCAGCGACAACCATAAAGACAAAAACAAACAAATAAATTCAAAGTTATGTTTGGAAGATTCTATTAACATGACAACTTAAGTCTTTACCTGAACTTCTATTCAGTCTTCCTCGTTTTTATTTTGTCACTGCAATCTCTTAAAATAAAATCAACAGTATGAGAGAGAAGTAAAAGAGGAAGAAGACAGAAATGGAAGAGACGGGATAGAGGCAAATGAAAGAAGTGGGAAAAATGGCGGGAGTCAGGGAGTAATGGGTAAAAAATTAAAACGAAAAAAAAATTAAAAATTTTAATGACACGTAGAAAGCTGACGTGAGTTATTGTTTCCAAATGTCATGAAATGTATGAAAGTAGTACTGAGCAGTGGGTACTACTGTACTACTTAAGATTTATCCCCAACCAGGTCTGCAAGGCTTTTTCAGCCACGGGGGAGTGACAAGTGCCTTGTCCATAGTAATTAAGTAGCTCAACGACTATAATGCTGTGACAGTTTGAATTTTTTTTTCATTCCGTGGCATTCAGATATATTATTATGAAAAAACTACTTTGGTGTGCGTAGCTGGAAAATTTGCTACTTTGGCCATTCCATTAACACGTGGGCAACCAAACCAACTAGGCCTGCAAGGCTTTTTCAGCCACGGGGGAGTGACAAGTGTCTTGTCTATAGTAATTAAGTAGCTCAGCGACTATAATGCTGTGACAGTTTGAATTTTTTTTTCATTCCGTGGCATTCAGATATATTATTACGAAAAAAAGCACAATACGATCAAACACCTAGAAAAGGGCATTGTGACAAGATTCATTTTACCATATATTTTTTCAAATCTCAAAATCATGTATTTTGGAATTATAAAAGAATTTTTATTTTGGAGTTATAAAAGAATTTTACTTTTATCTCATTACTTGCATAACATAAACACAATATATATGGGAAACGTATTTCTTCAGTCACTGGAGATAAAGTTATCTCCAGTGAGCTCAAAATGACGTCGTTCTGGGTTATAAGATTAAAAAAATTATAATGATAAAGACTAATATAACCCTGCAATATATTAGAATTACAAAAATACTTTGATTTTTGTCCCAAAACGACGTCGTTTTGGGCTCACCGGAGATAACTTTATCTCGAGTAACTGGAGAAATCCTTTATCCTATATATATATATATATATATATATATATATATATATAGGGGTTTACATTTCTGCAGCTACTGTAGTTGCAGCAATCAAATACTTGCTATATATATATATATATATATATATATATATATATATATATATATATATATATATACTTGAAAGCATTAAATGAGGAGAATCATAACCATACAAAGGATGAAAGCATTAAATGTGGAGAATCATAACCATACACTTGTCGTTGCTGTAGGTAAAACAGCTGCAGAAATGATTTTACCACATATATATGGGTTTCTCTTTTCTCATGCCACATGAGGTTGCATCTCTCATGCCATAGACACAACAAGTGATGGGGCCCACCACTTGTTAAAAAAAACAAAAAAACAAAAAGGATTACACAGATTTCGATGTCTCACAGAAAGCTATCTCCTATCACATGAGAAAATGATTTTCCTATATATATATATATATATATATATATATATATATATATATATATAATGTCTCGAATTCGAGAGAGGGAGAATTTTTAAAGTGGTCCGGTTGCACCTTTATTGAGTGTTTCATTTTCCCAAAATAAAAATTTCTTATGACATTTTTATCCATGTCATTTTATTTATTTACTTCCATGTCCTAATTTTTTTCTACTTTTTGAAAAGGTGCACCTGCATCTGGACCAGAGTAACTTTTCACCGAGAGAGAAGAGTTCCTAGACACGAGAACAATTTCAGTACAACAGGAGTACTGATCAGTAGATATGACTGTACGACACGAAATTTTGTATTATATATTTTTGAAAATACATATAATAAAATATAGGGGTAAGAATTATAACAACCAACTAGGATTATTACCAATATTACTACCAATCAATTTCACCGTTAGATCGATTATATGGATCTAACGGTTATATTTATTTCCATCTTTGTATGATTATGATCCCCATGTTTAAAGTGAAAGTATTAAATATAAAAAATCATAATCATACAAAGGTGGAAATACATATAAAGTATTAAAATGGAAAATCATAATCATACGAAAAGAGAAATAAATATAATCATTGGATCAATAAAATCGATCTTACGGTGAAATTGATTGATAATAACATTGGTAGTAACTCTAATCGGTTATATTTTGGACACACTGATCAATAAAAATTAATATCATATGACATTTTTTGAAGAATTATATAAATTCTTTATTAAAAGATATTTTTATTAAAAATATTTATTTTTATCATATATAGTATTATATAGTGCATTACCAAATACCAGATGATATTATCTTATACAATATATTATTTTATACAATACCGTGTCAAACGCTGGATAGTATTAAAATTCAATCAGGTCTTATACAATCAGACCTTATACTATCAGGTCTTATACTATCACGCCTTAACCTATACTATGTACCAAACATGCGCTAAGGATACTTGGAAAAGTGAGGTAGAGACATCATCATATGCTGGGCAAAAATCTATGTTTATGCTGGTCGCAAAGGAAGAGAGAAAGGTGAGGAGAGAGAAAGGGTAAAATGAGGAGAAAGAATGAGAAAAAAAAGATGTTTTTATATCATAAGTATTGACCGTTGAATGAGATTGTAATCGAACGGTATTAAAAGGGTAGGCAAAATAAGAGTAGGTAAAATAACCTATTCCATATATATATATATATATATATATATATATATGAGAGGTTATTCTACATACTATTTTTCTGTCTACCTTTGCTTACGACTCTAAAACATCATTAGATCAGAATTTTAACTAATATTTATTTTTCTCTCTCTTCTTGATATTATGATCTAATGGTGCTAGAGGGTGGTAGGCAAAGGTGGACAGTAAAAATAGTAAGTAGAATAACATATCCCTCTGTGTATATATATATATATATATATATATATTTTTTTTTTTTTTTCTTTCTACGAAATAATAAAAGTTGATATGCACACTCCCATTTATCCATTATATCTACTCCGGGAGTACTGTATACACAAACAAGTGAACAACACTGCTTGAACCATGTTAAATGTGAGTAAAATTTCTTTACAAAGAAACGGAGATATGCATAATAAGTGCGCTCACCTCGAAATTGGATTGAGATTAAGGAGAGAATCATGGGGTCATCGGCGTCAAAGCGAGTGAAGAATTGTCTATCGAACTCGACCCAATTCGACTCAGCATGCGACTCGGCCTTCTCTCACTGTCTCTCTCTAACGCAGCACGCCTTCGAAGGAGTGTTTCCCTACCAACTCAACACTGCCTCCGATCACATCCACAATCTCATCTCCAAATCCAACGCCCCTCAACCACTCATCCAGAAGTGGGTCCCCACACCACCCGATCGGTCGCAGGTTGACTCCGCCCTCCGCCGCGTCACTTCACCCGACCAGATCCTCGGACCCGTCGTTTTCAAGGCATGGGCTCTTCAGCTATACACTGAAGCCGTGTTATCCGGCGCCGGAAAAGCGGTTATGGTGCGCGTTCCTGTTGGTGTCGCCGGGATCGTCGGAATCGGTGCCCTAACTCGCCCTTCCCCGCAATTGCTTGGGACCTTCGTTGGAGCCTACTCACTTGGCGTTGCCCTCTCTATTTTTCTAGGTTTATCCGCATGAATTTTATTTTCTATTATGTATTTTTGAATATTAACTTCAATCTTAAATGTGCTTTAATGTATATTTTCCTCTCTCTTTTTTTCTGCCTTTATGTAAAAAAAAAATGTGTATCCTTCTAGAAGTATTGAACAATTTTTAGTTTAGAATTATAATGCTAGCATTCTATTTTGTTATAATTAATAAAGTTTGAACTTTACTTTACAAGATGATTATACCTATAAATCATTTCTTCTGCCTCTTGAGACTTCTTTTTTATTCAATAGTGTTGTGCTTCACTTTGGCTGTTTCACTTGCTCTTGGAAAATGTGGAAAATATTTCCTTACAAGTTATTTAGGGAAGAAATAAAGCCTGAGCCCCAGTGATTATGTAACGAAACCTACTTCATATCATTTATTCTCCTTTGGAAAATAATAATGAGTATGGCTCAGACAAATATATAAACCACAAGAACAAGCCTTCTCCCAACATATGTATATGGATCCTTTGTAATCACTCTATCTTGGGCTGTGTTATCCATCAGTGGGATGTATTGTGTATGAGAATTGGTTTAGTTTGGAGTTGAAAAGGTTGTAAAACTTATTCCTTTATTATATAATATAATCCTTTTTTGAAATTTATGGACCAATTGTTGACTTTTGCTGTTTGCATTGCTAGAGAACACGTTAGATGATGATAATCTTGCAGAAAGAAAAAAACTATCTTGGGGCTCAAAGGTATGGGTCAAATGGAAAATAGTTTGTATGTCTAGTTAAGGAATGGGATGAAAATTTGGAAGTAACTTCCTTGCCAAGTTTTTTCCTTTCCCTGTGTTGCGACCAGAAGTTATCAAACGTGTGAAATCCTACAGTGGAAGAAGCTGTATGCATGCTGCAAGTTCTTGGCTCAATCTACACTGTTAAAATAATGTCAATATAATTATTAAATTATTGTTACTTTTTTGGTGTAGATTGTGCCAACAAATGGTGGCATTATAGAGTCTGAGTCGACCTATCTATTTTGCATGAATTATATCATGCTTCGTTGTACAATGTGACAATGAAAAGTTAAGTGGAGGCAGATGAATTATGTGATACAAGTCATGCTAAATATTTTTTTCCAATTTCATTGTTTGACTGTTTGCTTTGAGCTGAAAGCAGAGCTTCCTCCTGGAAGAAGAGGCACTACTAGCACAAACACTGGAATCCCATTTGGAGATGCTGAGATTGAGATGGAACTCGGTCAATTGAGGCAAAAAGCAAAGGAATTTTGAAGCACGGAAATTGTTTTTATTTCTTCGTATTTCGTGATTGATTCTAGTTATTTATGTAACGTATTAACATTGTACAGCTAAGGGCCAATGACATATATATTGTATGACTAGTGGCCAAAATTTGGATGGAAATGCATTCAAGTCGGAACCCATTTTTTAGTTTGAATCAGTTTTTGAAACTTTATGTAAAATATTGCTAGAATTGCAGCCATGAGGAATGGGACCCTTGAAGCTAGTGTTGGAACATCATTGGCTTTTTTCCACTAAGCCAATATTTTCTTTTTTGTTATAGTACTCTTATTATATTTATGGGTTTAACTTTTCTTATGTTGTAGGATTGTAAGAGAGAAAAAAAGTAGAAAGAAGTTAAATGTGGGTCCCATATTTTATATTCAAAAAGAAAATAAAAATTAATTGACACGGAAAATGAATTTGTGTAGAAAAATGGTGTAATCTCATGTAATATGAGAGTATTATTTCCCTTATATTTATAGTATATTTCTATAAATTTAGTTTGATCGGTTCGATGAAAAACCTTCCGGTTGAAACATTGACTCAGGAGTCAGGATCTGTCCAAGTCAATAATCGATCCGACTTGAATAATATTAACATCTTCAGTGTGATGTTATTGTGATACACGTATCGTCAGGCTTAGTTTTTTTGACAAAAATATGCCTGAACAGCATATAAGGTTATCCATTTTCTCGCTCATCCTATTATGTTCAGTTCTACGGAAATTGTTTTGGTGTTACGGATCTTTTACTCATATTGTGACACGTGTTTTATTTTTGTCAAATCAATAATAAATAATTTATTTTAAAATAGGAAAGAGAGTGATTTGATATAAAATAAGACACATAAAATGCACTGAAGTTTCGATATATCTATAATACCAAAGATATTGTCGGACGAGGAGTTCATATTATAAGATGGCCTGCAACTGCTAGATAACTAAGCTCAAAATCAATCTCGTCGGTAATCCCCGAAATAGAAAACAAAGACATTTTAAATTGTCATTTTACCCCATGGCCATCCAGTGGTTATGAACCTATTCTTGACATTTCGTACTCGATATTTCGTGCCATTTAACTTTCCAAAATTACCAGTATAAGTTAGGTATAACCTACTGCTATTTCCATTTTTCTCTGCCATAGTCCATTCAAAATATCAAACACGAGTAAGGTAGTCAATTCAATATTTCAAACTTGGAACAAAATAAAATGATGCCCCACAATGAAACTTAGCACGGTAACACCATTACAATGTCGGCATGACTGATCAAATCATCAAAATACCCTCCAGGATTTGGCCTCGGTGATGAGTTGAACAAGGAGACATTCGTAAGAGCAACATTTTAAACTGTGGAAACCATGTACTCTGTTTGGACGGCAAAACCAAACTAGGTATGTTTCAGATTCCATTTGCATGCCAGCTTTCCTATGTTCTTGGTCAACACGTACTCTCTTCTGGTCCCCAAAAAAGACTAAAGCACAAACCAACATCCTTACTGATTCCTTGCCACTTACCACACTATAAAAATGGTCATCACTTCCTTCTTTCCTACACAACCCCCCAACCACAAGAGCTTTCATTAGTAAGGTAGTAGCCAGGCAGGACAGCACAACCCTTCTTTTGTTTCAGCTAAAGTAAAGACTTTCCAGCAATGAATTCCAAAAAGGCATGCACCCTTTTCAATTTGGTCGCAGTTGTTATCTGCGTGGCATTTTTTATCATTCAAGGTCAAAGAGGGGTGGAGGCAAGCAGGGTTTTATCGGATTCGGAGGATTTTGCGAGTGCTAATCACCTCCAAACATACACATCATCTTATGAGAAAGCCAAGAACACCATGTCGTTTTGGTTGCAGCGTTTGGCTTCTGGACCAAGTCCCAAGGGCCCTGGTCATTAACCCGTTCTTTCATTCAATTATTCAACATCTCACCCAAAGAACAAAAAGCACACGCACACATAGATACCATAGTTAATTATTTTATCATTTTTTCTTTTCTAAGTTGTTGAGATCAAATTCAATCTCGAATTCATATGCGTGTGTATACAAAAAATAACGTTGAATTGAAAGGAGTCTTCATTTTTGCCTCATATTCCTCACATCCTACTTTACAAGGATTACCTTTTCTAAGGGAATGGATCTCTTAGAAGCAGATTTGAATTTGATACGGATGTCATTCATTGATGTTATAATTATCGATGTTTTCTCTTTGATTTTATCCAACGATGTAGTAATATCAAAGCCTAACTTCAAAGCAACATAATGAATTATTGATAGGGAAAAGATCTTTTTACAAATTACACTAAGTATATGACTGATCATACATTCTTAATCGAAGTATGACCGGTCATACTTAGTATAGTTTGTAAACAAAAAATTTGTAAATATAACATTTCCCTTGTTCATATATCATTTATTCATACTACATAATCATCAAATGTGTTACATGTATAACGTGGCTAGCTACCTCAGTCCTCAGCAAGTAAGATTATCACCAGGAGCAACACTCAATTGTGTGCAGTATTGAGTGTAGTAATTAACGCGCTTCTGAACTGTAGTGGGGCTTGCACCATCACATTCGAGTCGGCCATTAATGGCTCTGATGGTTGCGCCAAAGCCTTGGCTGATGACGGGACGCACGTGTTCCATCCAGTACCATAATGCTGTCTTGAAGGACACCACAGGATCGTTGGCCACTGTCTCAGGTGAGTTCAATCCATCGAAACCGTTGCTCTGTCCAGCTGGTCCGTAGTTAAAGTTCCATGATAATTGGATTGGTCCACGCCCATAGTAGCCTTTGTTAGGGGCACACGGGTACTGTGTGCTGTTTTTGTCACAATAGTCCTTTGATGCACCATCTATCTCTTCAATGTAGCAAAAATCTGCATTCCCATTTCAGGATTAATTGAGTTCAGACACATAACAACAACAACAACAACAAAAAGAGAGAGAGAGAGAATAATAAGAAACATGAAATTTACTGAATTGGGAAAAGTACCTACAACAAGCCAAACCATGTAGCTTACATAGAACAAGAGAGTAACTAATTAATAACTAAAGGCCGACTCAACACTCAACTAATCTCTAACTAAATTTTAATTGTAATATTTTGTATGTGGCCATGTTAATTAAAGTTCATCAATCATCCCAATTAACAATTAATCAATAGTTTATATATGAAGAAACAGGTTACTTCTTCTGACCTGAAGGTCACACGTTCAAGTTTGGAAACAACTAGCAAAGATAAATTTACATACAATCAACTCTCATCCTTATCTTCACAAGTCAGGAAGTCTTGTGGACCTAGCTTTGCCCTTTAGTTTGGAGCTGTAACGGAATAAGAGCTAGATCCGTATCCTTAAAGAGATTAAGTATCTCAATATCTGGGGTGCTTGAGGAGACAATGGTATGGACCAAAACTCTTAGAGGGTCACTGTAAATGTAATCTCAGAAAGAGCTGAAAAAGGGGAAATGTATAGGTTACTAGGTCTCTAAAATTCGTTATGAAAGTATAGAATATCATATGCCTCTTCAAGAGGAGAAAATGGGTTTATATAGTTAGAAAAATATTCGCTAAAGATGAAAGAAAGAGGTTAAGTATCTCAATATTTGGATGCTTGAGGAGACAGTGGAATGGACCAAAACTCTTACAGAGTCACCGTAAGTGCAGTCTCAGAAAGAACTGAGAAAAGGGAAATGTATAGGCTATTCTGTCTCTAAAATTCATTATGAAAATATAGAATATCATATATCTCTTCAAGAGGAGAAGATGAGTTTATATAGATAAATGATGAAAGAAAGAAGTGAGACAAAATAGTTAGCCAATTTCTCATAATTGCAGTGAAGAACTACTACCTCACCATAGTACCTATACGATGGTGAACTGGGTAGGAGTGAAAGGAATCTCCTATGGTGAGATCATGTGCTCACTATGGCAGTGTTCTTAATGGGCCGGCCGGTGTATTACAAGTGGATTGTGAGGACCGCCCATAACAAGTTTATATATGAAGAAAGGTAATAGTGGTAATACTCACGTAAAGTTTCAAGTGTGAAATGAGCAAAAGCAGCTGCAATCTCACGCTTGGAGTCATCAACAGAACCAATCCTACCAAACTGATTGTAGGAGTTGAGAGCATCTAGAAAAGCAGATCGTGAGTAAAAGTCCTTCCCTACACAACCAGCACCAGCCTGATCAATTATACCATTGAAAAATTGTGGTGTGACGATGTCAGCAACGTTAACATCATTGGTGGGTGGGCTTTGGGTCTGATATCAAGGACCCTGCTTGCACCCTGTACCACAGTATGCATCACCATTCCCACAATACCCGTACTGGCTGCAACATAACCCTGCTGCACACCCACAGTTTTGAGCACTCACCATCATCATCATAACAATGGCCACCCCGAATACTGCTACAACAAAGCTTAATAACCTGTTTTTTCCCATCTTGAGGATGTCAAATTTAGCTATTTGATGAGCAAGGTTGAGGATACAGGGGATGTATATTTATATTGCTATATGCTAACTACTACGTACCTAAAATGTTTGTGCCTGTGAAGAAATTTCTATTCAGCTTTGTGGTTGAAATTTAAGTTTGAACATTTCATGTTTAAAATTCATTCCATTCTAGAAAATGTACACGTTGCTTTGTGGGTGGACTTTGATTTGTCAAAACTCAAAAGTAATACAATCCGAATATATATATCAATATGGTCCATGGATGGGTATCAGTCGTTGTGCTATTAAATGTTGTCGGTTGTGTCCATAATATATGATGTGTGATTTTGTCATCTGAATACAATGAGTCAACTTAAATAACAACTAGAAAAACTTTTCTAAGGCTGGGATTTTTTGTATGGTTTTTTTATGTACCGGATGGGTTTAATTTAAGGAAAAATATTTTTTTATATTGTCGGAGACATCTTGTAAGGGTTCAGATCTGTAACATAAGAAGGAGAAGGAAGGATTGATGAGATAAGAGTAGAGAGAGACAGAAATTAGAGAGAGGATTGTCCAACTTTTCCATATTTTCTATTCCAGCCCTTCTTTGGCTATATACTCGTATCACTTACATTATTCCTGTTTCTATTTTTCTGGGTTTTCATTACAACATCTGTTAACACTATAAAGTGGACCGACTATTGAAAATAGTCTGCTAAGTAATTGGGCTTCTTTCTGACTCTAATGGGCCTGTTCTCATTCAGTCCATCCAAGTGAGTCGCAACACTCCCTCGCCCATCAAAACAAACATCGTCTGCGATGTTGCTTGGGCCTGTGCTGGGTTGGCCCAATTCGTGTGCTCCCTACTTAGTGTAACTGAGTTGTCGGTGGCTGGTAGCCGTTGATAAGTGGGTGGACAGCTATCCAGCATTAAAGACGGATTGGATGGGGAAGGGATAAGAATCCGCGTGGCCTCCTCTTGATTGGCTGTAGGGGGCAGCAATAATGACAGGTTGGTGGCCCAAAGTCTGAATTGAAGTAGAGACAGTGGGACTTTGTGCTGTTTCATTTGCACCTTCAGTTCCCAAAGAAGTCCTTCGACGTTGAGTAAGGTTACTGTTGTGAGGCAAAGGGGAAACCTTTTCTATTACTCCGGCGGCCAAAAGGGACTCATCCTCCCATGTTGATTCCTCTTGTGGTAAGCCTCGCCATTGAACCAATACTTGAGGAGTATCTTTTCCGTTTTTCCAGACCGAACGATGGCCAACAAAGGCAGCTGGAACGTGAACCGGAGGTGTACGGTGGAGATCCGGTGGAAACTGGTGAACTTGATGACTTCCTGACGGCACAAAAGGCCGTAAGAGTGACACATGGAAAACCGGATGCACGCGAAAGCCCTCCGGAAGTTTAAGTCGATAAGCAACACTGCCGATACGTTCTAGGACTTCGAATGGCCCATAATAACGAAGACCCATCTTCTGCGAGGACCGGTGGTGGACGGACAGCTGCCGGTACGGTTGCAGGCGGAGTAGTACTTGATCTCCGACGGTAAAGGTAAGATCTTTACGTCTTTTATCAGCTTGATTTTTCATGAAAGCCTGTGCTTTTTTTAAATTCATCTTCAATGATGCGAGGATCTTGGAGCGCTGGTGAAGATCCGAGTCTACAGCTTCTATGGACGTGATTCCCAGCGTATAATCCAGGAGGCAAGGAGGAATCCTACCATACGTGGCCTGAAAAGGTGTGGTTCCAGAAGATCTGTTGAAGGTGGTGTTATAGTGAAACTCCGCCCAACTCAGAAACCGATGCCAAGCTTTGGGATTGTCATGTACGAAACAGCGAAGGTATTGTTCCAAACTCCTATTCATGCGTTCGGTTTGACCGTCTGACTGGGGGTGGTAAGCAGAGCTAAAATGCAAAGCTGTCCCATGGAGACGAAACAGAGTTTTCCAAAACTCGCTGGTGAAGATGGGGTCTCTGTCTGAAACGATGGACTTAGGGGCCCCATGTAGCTTGCCCACAGTATCCCAAAAAACTTGGGCTACTTTAGATGCTGAGTAACGTGATGGTAAGGCCGCAAAGTGGGCACCTTTTGTGAGCCTATCCACCACAACCAAAATGTCTGTAAATCCCCCGGAATTGGGTAAATGGGTAATGAAATCCATGGTCAACTCTGACCAAATGGATTCGGGGACCGGTAGGGGTTGTAGTAGACCATAGGGAAAATGATTCAAAGCTTTGGTTTTCTGACAAATATCACATTGTTGTATAAAGTGCTGAACATCCTTCTTTATGTGTTTCCAGGTAAATTTGGCTCCTAGTCTCAGGATTGTGCGTCGAATGCCAGCATGCCCGCCAACCTTGGACGAGTGGAAATCATGAAGAAGAGAAGGGATCATTTAGAAGATCCCATTTGTAAATCATGTAAAATAGCAGTAGCATAGGAGTCTTTTTGTAATTCGGACTGTATAAGCGGACTGTACTGAGAAGTAGGATAACTAATCAATTTGGAATCAGGGGATAAACACATAACACTCCCCTCCGGCTGGCGTGACAGTGCGTCAGCCGCAACATTGAGCTTTCCAGGTTTATACTGGATGGAGTAATTAAAACCGAGCAGCGCAAGGAACTGCTATTGGTTAGGTGTTTGAATCACTTGAGACATCAAGTGATGCAAACTCTTGTGGTCCGTCTTTATAACAAAGGATGAACCTAGAAGATATTGCCTCCATTTGGCAACAGCCGAGGTGATGGCATGCATCTCTCTGAAATAAGTAGATTTAGCTTGCATATGCTTAGATAATTTACGACTATAGTAAGCGATGGGATGATTTTCCTGTAGTAATACTGCTCCGATTCCAGCACCAGAAGCGTCCGTTTCCAAAACAAACGGAAGGGTAAAGTTAGGTAGAGCTAAGATAGGAGCATTAATCAATAGAGTCTTAAGTGCAGTAAAAGCCTGCTCTGCAGTTGGGGACCATCCAAAGGCATCTGTAGATAATAAGTCATTGAGGGGGCTGCAACTGTAGCATAGCCTTGTATGAACCGGCGATAGTAGCCAGATAAGCCCAAAAAAGCCCTTAGTTGTGTAACTAACTTAGGAATAGGCCAATCCTTGACAGCTTGTATCTTAGAAGGATCAGGTGAGACACCCTTGGCAGAAATAATATGACCAAGGAACTGAATTTCCTGCACAGCAAATGAACATTTAGAAAGTTTAGCAAAAAATTGATGATCCCGAAGTGTCTGTAACACCTGTACCAAATGCTCAGAATGAGCTTGTAGGGACGAACTGTAGACCAGGATATCGTCAAAAAATATGACGACAAAACGTCTGAGGAATCTATTGAACACATGGTTCATAGTCTCCTGGAAAGTGGATGGCGCATTAGACAACCCGAAAGGCATAACCAGGAACTCAAAGTGACCACTGTGAGTTCTGAAAGCAGTCTTGTGGATGTCAATGGGTGCCATCTTAATCTGGTGGTAGCCAGATCGTAAGTCCAGCTTCGAAAAAATCTGGGCCCCGTGTAACTCATCTAGGAGTTCGTCCACAGTAGGAATGGGAAATTTATCTGGTATGGTGATCGCATTTAAAGCACGATAATCAACACAAAAACGCCACGTGCCATCTTTTTTGCGAACCAATAATACTGGGGAACTGAAAGGAGAATGACTGGGTCGAATAATCCCATTGGTTAACATGTCGTTGACCATTTTCTCAATTTTAGTCTTTTGAAAATGAGGGTACCTATAGGGTCGAACCTGGACAGGTTTAGAGTGTGGAAGGAGGTTAATGTGATGGTTGGAAGGTCTGCAGGGGGTAAGAAGGTAATGGAATTGAACGCATCTTGAAATTGGGACAAAATTTGTTGTATTGGAATAGACTGGGTGGGTAAAGGTGTCTGTGGGGACTGGGTGGGTTGTTCACTGGTTAGGTACATAAAACACGATGAAACATAATTTTGGGCGACCATCTTGTGTAACTGGGCATTGGATATTTGGGAAGGACGTGGGTCTTGATCACCATGGAGGAGTATGGTGGAGGGGTTGTGGGTAAAGGACATAGTTAAGTGGGAGTAGTATGTAACAATAGGGCCCAAGGTTGATAACCATTGGATACCCAACACAACGTCAGCCCCTTTTAGGTCCAAAACAAATAGGTCCACAGAGAATATATTGGACTGAAGAAACAATGGCACTGCTACACACGAGGCCGTGCATTGGAGGGTATCACCATTTCCCACCTGCACTTGGAAAGGAGAAATGTGTTGCATGGTTAAATCAAGAAAAATGGCCATACGGGCAGTAATGAAATTATAGGTACTACCCCCATCAACTAGAATTTGTACGGACTTTCCTTTAATATCCCCTGTGAGACGAAATTATCTCGAATTGTGGTGGCCAAACAATGCGTTGAAACTAATTTTCGGGGTACCTTCAAAGGGAGGAGGAACCACATGTGGGTCAGGAGGTTCTGACACATCTGGACCTGGGTCATCGTTCGTTCCCTCGAAATAAAGTAAGGCAGCACGCCCTTTGCCCTTGTGACCAAAAGAGTATTTCTCATTACAGTTGTAGCATAGATTTTTCTCCCTTTTTAATTGCATTTCTTCTGGTGATAAGCGGCGGATGGGTACAGCTGGGATGGGTGTATTTGTGGTGGTAGTGAGGGTTGACGGGAGGGTTTTGGGAGCTGTGGACCAGGATCGAAAAGATCGGTTCTCATTAGCCTGATCTTCATACACACGAGCCAGAGAAAAAGCTTCGTGGTATTCCTGAGGTCTGAGAATGAGAACAGACCTGCGAATGTGTGACTTCAACCCAGAAATAAAAATACTACGCAGTAATGTAGCAGAGAGACCAGGGACTTTACTCACCAATTTCTCAAAGGAAGATTGATAGTCAAGTACAGAACCGGTCTGTTGAATTTTTGCTAGTGAACCCGCAGGATCGTCAAACTCGGACGGTCCAAAGCGGCGGTGTAAAGCCGTAAAGAAAGTTCGCTAGTCAATTAAGAGCCCATTTTGGTCAGAACCGTAAAACCAACTTGCAGCAAGTTCGTCCAAGTGAAAAGTAGCAAGGTTTAAACGATCAGGTAGTGGAACTTGGTAAAACGCAAAATACCTTTCAACAGATATGATCCAAGTTGTTGGGTCACCAGATGCGAAATGAGGAAAATCAAGCTTGACGTGACGAGATCTGGAATTGTCAGATCCGGGCGGTGGGGTACCCTGGGGAGTAGATCCCAAAATGCCTCGGTTGTTGGTGTTTAATTCAATCAACCGAGTAAGATCCTGGTGAAAGCGGTTATGGGAATCCTGTAATTGCTGTTGGGAAGTGTGTAATTGGAGATGAGAATCCTGAAGCGAAGTGTGTTGTTGTTCCCGGACCAACTCGGCAGCGCAAAATTGCTGCTCAAGAGTTTCCAGTCATTGATGTAATTCCCGCATTTTGGTGTTGTCAGCCATAAGGGAGGAAGAGGTGGATGAAAGCACCAATTTGTAAGGGTTCAGATCTGTAACAGAAGAAGGAGAAGGAAGGATTGATGAGATAAGAGTAGAGAGAGAGAAATTAGAGAGAGGATTGTCCAACTTTTCCATATTTTCTATTCCAGCCCTTCTTTGGCTATATACTCGTATCACTTACATTATTCCTGTTTCTATTTTTCTGGGTTTTCATTACAACATCTGTTAAGACTATAAAGTGGACCGACTATTGAAAATAGTCTGCTAAGTAATTGGGCATCTTTCTGACTCTAATGGGCCTGTTCTCATTCAGTCCATCCAAGTGAGTCACAACACATCTTGTTTCATATCATAGTGATAAACATGTGGGGTCCGTTTTTTATAAAATAAAATAAAATAAAGAGACTCACATATTTATCTCTATGACATGAGACAAGATGTCTCTAATAATATGATATTAATAAGGATTTTTTTTACCCTTTCGCCCCACATTAATTAATTAATAATATTTTCCCCTTACCCAAAACTATCCATCAACATGTCTCTCTTTAATCGATTAACTATAATATTTAATCGGTTAAATGGTCAAAATATGTAAAAAAAATTGACCCGAGTTTTAATCGATTAAAACGATTAAATATCCCTCGTAATCTATCAAATCTCGAGATATTTAATCGACTAAACCTCGGCAGAAATTCTATATTTACATTTCTCGGCATCATTTCAACTATACTCATTTTTTAAACTAAAATCTCCCTTGTTTATCATATGTAATCCAAACTATCAAGAGTCTATTTCATCCCACCATCTCTAAAGCCTTAATCTTGTGAAATAATTGTCATTGCACTTATATATTCCTTTGTTATTAGGAAAATCTGAACCCAAACCCCCAAAATCTGAACCCTAATTCCAAATTCGTGTGAAAGATGAGCTCAAGTCCAAACATGTATGTTACAGTGATCTACCACGATGGAAGGCATTATGAAGGTCCCAATGGTGTTCAATTTGAAGGGAAAACGAAAATATTGAAAATCAAACAGGGCACTACATACAACGAGCTCAGGGGGGGAATTCACCAAAAATTGGGGCTACAAGGCAGCCAATGCATTCAGCGGATGATAGTCAGGGTAGAGTCTACAGTTGGTAAGGATGCTATATACTACATCAGTACGATATATGTGATGATGAAGACGTGGAAAGTGTTATAGAAGCAATTGTTGACCGAAAATTTCAAAATTTTATTGAGATATATGTTGAAATTGATTGTGGTCAATCTTCATCTGCACCCATGCATACAAGAAGTCAACAATATTTTGGTCAAGAAGACAGAGTCGTCGATTTATCTGCACCTGCACCTGTCATAAGTCAGATAACATTGAGGGATATAGATGAGGATGAACACGAGGAGGATATGGAGAGTGATGAAGAGGGTGAACCTGAGAGTGTTATTTCACTATGTGACACCTCAGATACTGACATGGAGGGTGATTTTGACGCTGACACAAACTCAGGAAACCTGAGTTATCCGGTTATGCCACCACTTCGTGTTGATCCAATTAGCAGTGGTAAGATAGTAAACTAAAGTTTTAATTTAATATTTCATCTTTGTGTTGTTATTGGTACTGACGAAAAAGTAATGATTTAGACGTAGGTCCTGAGATTGAGCCATTTTGGAACGAAAGCCCGCATTATTCCTTCATTAATTGGGTTCACTCTAACCAAAACCTTTGAATAGGGACATAGCATCTCAGCCAACACCCTCAGATGTGCTGCCTCCAACACTGTCACAATCCGAAATCCCTCTGTCATAAAGAATGACGTATCCAATGATTTTGGTACACATAAGGGTCTATTCACATGGTCACGTATAAATGCAGCATGCACCGAGGGGTCATCCTCAAACAGGTACCCAAATGGGAGGTCGATGGGCTCAGGCTCAGCATCTTGTGGCCTTGAAGAAGAAGGCTAGTCTTGTCGTTACTTTGTCCATCTCTCACCGTCGGTGTTGCTTGATCTTCTGCGGCTCGCCATTGCAACAGAAACCCTACAATAACATAATAATGTATCAACAACCAATAAAATAGAATAATAATAAAAAATCAGAACATGCATAATTCGTCCAAAAATAAAAAAAGTTAAAAAACCATGAAAAAACCCTAAACTCATCAAAACCCTAAACTACACAACCATCAAAACATAGAATGGCCTTATATATCATGCCAATCGAACGAACCCCCTACCCATTCGGTCTACACTTCTTAAATCCAAAAAATAACAAAAAAAAGGTTGCAAAATGAAGCAAACTTACCATGGAGGATGAATAAACTAGTAGGAGAACTTGTCTTCTCAATTCACACGCTTGAACAAAGATTTGTGGAGCAAATCGGATTTGGAGCTTTTCTCTGGAGTTTAATCGATTAGGGTTTCAAAATAACCCCCTTTGTCAAATGGAGGGGTTTTAAAAAATATTATTGCCGATGTTTAATCGATTAACTAGAAGTTTTAATTGATAAGATATCCCGAGATTTAATCGATTAAGAGGGATATTTAATCGATTAAACATCGAGCCAACAATTTTTACGTGTTTTAACCATTTAATCGATTAAATATTACAGTTAATCGATTAAAGAGTGACATATTGATGAATGATTTTGAGTAAGGGAAAAATGGTTATTAATTAATTAATGAGGGGCAAAAAGGTCAAAAAACCGATTAATAAGACCCTTAATTTAAACCTTAAAACCTAGTTATGTAAATGGGTTCCAATCGAAACATCGAGTAGGCTTCTTTGGTGCAAAACTATTCAGATGAAACTATGAATGTTTCCTTTAAATTTTGTTTCCCTTGCTAACTTCTTGTTCTCCTCATTTTTTCAGTTAAAGTATGTACTTGATTGTCATCATCGTGGTGCTATACATGACTATATGATATTTGAATTTGAGTCATCTAGCTTCTATGGCTCAAAAAGGGGAAATTGTTTTACCAAGTATTGAGCTTTCTGAAGATTTATGTTATTTATTTACTTCCTGAACGAAGAAGCTGCTGACTTTCAATTTTCAAAGGGGACTTTAATGTTTGGAAAATATTTCTCTTGCTATGACATCATTATTACCAATCATGACAAATATAGGCAACTTTTGCTGACCACCGACTCAAAACAAATTGATATGTAGCAATAGGAACATGAAAAATCACTTTGGATTTTGGGTTACTGTTCTTTAACTTCTAATTCTACAATAATTTTACATTATGATCGAGCGACTTGCTTAGTATTCATAAGATTATAAGTTTGAACTTCAATATTATTGATAGATACTGATATGTTCACATAAGACTATGTAGGAGCATTGACTAAGGGTTTAATATTTATTTTACGAGAGCTCCCTCGGACGAAGAAAAATAAGTGAGGTTTGTGGGGAGTAAGGGTTTAATTCACCAATTATTTTTTTCTTTTAGATAAACAAAATTCACCAATTATAAATGGGGAATTACAAACACTTCATGAATAGTACTTGATCGTCACTTAAAATATTTCTCACAACACTCTTTTTTTCAGATAATTAGAAAGAAGAAATATATACTAGGAAAAAGAAAAAAGAATGACAGCTTACGGATGCATTGTTAATAAAACCGGACTGATCGGCCGGATCGATCTGGGAACTGGTAAATCGGTTATTTAACCGGTTCGATTAAAACAACGGACCGGTCATACATTAGAATCTGTGCGACCCGGTCTGACTCGGTCGGTTTTCATGAAAATCGGTGATCCGATCGGTTAATCGGTGACCCGACCCGGTCCAAAAAAAAAATCCAAAATTGTTTTTTTTTTCAAAAAAATTCACAATGGACATATTTGAATATTTTTTTGCTTATTGACTTACATACTTTATGTACCTACAACACTAATATTATCTCAATTATAAACTTTGCAGAAAATTTTGATTTGATTTATAGTTAGAGATGTTGTTTTCTGAACCTAAAGCCTCGTATCACGATCATTATATTTTTATTTGATTCTTTATTGGATAATAATATGTGATTTATTAATTTTTATATTAAAATATTTGAAATTTTTATAATTTTTTTTAGATATTTGAATATGTTTATAATTTTTTAATATAAATTATAAAATTGCATATAATTACCGGGTCATGCGGTTGAACCAGTGACCTAGTACCTCGACCGGGTCAATGACCGGGCCAGTTTTAATAACATTGAACGGATGTATTGTTTTTCCTTCTTCTTCAAGGAATCATGCATAACCTTTTGCTCTCGTTAAACTAATTTATGCTTCCTTTGTTCTGAAATGGTTGCCACCATCTTTTTCTTTTTCTTTTGGAAATAATATTTCTCATATTATAAAAGATAAATTGTATCTCCTACACACACATAAAAGTGTGTGAGATTCATATTTTAATTTTCTTCTCATAGCCTCTATAATAACGCTCACATGTAATTGTGGTTTTAACTATGGATTAATGATTTTATCATAATATTAAATAATAACTAGAGAGAAAGTATAAGAAAAAGAAATAAAGTCACGTTGGTGAAAAGTATTAAAAATGACAGTTAAGGGGGTAAAAATGTGAATAGGCAAAGTTACCCGAAAGTTAAAATTAAAATGGTAAATATTACCACAAAAATATTATAGATCAATGGGTAAAGTTGGATTGAGAGTTAAGTGAGCGGGATTGATAAATTTATACCCAATGGGTTAGTTTGAAACCACTTAAGTACCAAAAGCACTCAAATCCCTCTCATTCTCTCTTCTCACATGTGATTGTTGTAAGAACCTGCACCGTTAATTAAGGAAGTAAATTAATAAATTATGTGAAATTGGGAAATAATTCTATAATTGACCCTAATAATTATTATGAGGCTCTAATAATTATAGTAAGTGAGTAATAATGTTGAAAGTCGCTTTTCGGACGAAAAGTGCAGATACCGGTTCTGCTACTCAGTATAAATGCGTACCGATGAAGTATCCCGAAAAATTATAATAAGTGCATGAATATTCCTAGAATAATATGTAGGATTGTGATTTCAAGTTTCAAGTTAAAATAATGAGAAATGATGCCAGAACTGATACTGGCTATGGAAAAGCGCGTACCAGAAAAGTGCTGCGAAAAATAAAATAAAAATATGATAAATCTTAGAAAAATGAGTATGTTCAGATTCCAAAGTTTGGGATTAAAATGCTAAGCGTAGCAATTAATGTTAATATTGTGTGTTTAATTATTAAGTGACCTATATATATGTATTTTAGCACAAAACCCTAGGCCATGCTAGTCTTATACGTCACTCTTGAGGGGCTGGTCAGCTGGTTCTTGGTTCTTGTGTCTTCCTTCACCATTTTGTGACCAAGTTGTCACCTTTACTTGAGTTCTTCACCTTTGAGCTTGTATACACTTGAGAGCTGTCATTGTGAGGGGGTGAGGGTGCATATTCTGAGTCCTTTGCCATTGTGTGAAGTCAGTTTGAGAGCTGAGTTTGAGAGTTGGGTTGTGGGAACCTTGGTGATGGAATTTTGAGCTTCAAAGTGTCACCTTTGTGAAGAAAGAACTCATCTTGTGTACCATTTTTGTGCACCTTCTTGGTCTGCATATTTTGGAGCTGTTTGGTGAGCTCCAAGAGCAGTCATTTCTCTGTTTTGAGCCTTGGATAAGTTGTTCACCTTTCATCATGAGTTTTGTTGAGTAAAAGTGGAGTCTTGCCATGTTTAATGAGTTAAACAAGTAATCAACTGGTATGTGGATTTAAAACAGAATAAAAATGCATGCTTTAACGTTTGGAAGAGTTAAAAATGGAACCTTTGATGGGTATCTTCGCGAAATGCAGAAACTGCATTTTGTCGTGAAATATCCGAATATGGATATCCGGATATGATATCCGAATATTGATATCCGGATATGGGGATCTAGATATCCAGATATTGGCATAGAGATATCCGGATATTGATATCCGGATATGCCTCGACAAATATCTGGATATTCTGGGTTTGCGAAGAACAGTAGCTGCATTGTTCATACAGAAGGCTATTGGGGGTTTGTGGACCCTAGATTGAGGAAGTTGAACTTCTGCATTAATTTAACTAAGTCAGAATCAGGAGATTAAGGGCTTGTGGCTTTGTGTGAAGCCTTAAGACGTAAAACATAAAAGAGAAGCGTTGTCTTTATGTTTATGCTTATGAGCTATGTTTATTGATATGATTGCTGGTCCAAATCAGATTGTGATTCTACTGTGTTTGGACTGTGAGCATTGGTTGGACTCTTGGCTCGGATTGTTAGCTTGCAAGGTAAGCTTTCGTCTCCTCGATTTAGTCATGTTGTGGTTCCATCATACCCCATACCCCATGGGGGAATGGTTTATATGCATGCTGTGTTACATGCTTTGGATATTTTGAAATACTTTTTAGCTGATATGTGCAATGACTTATAATATGTATGTGTTGTTTCCACTTAGTCGGTTAGCCTGAGTATGTAGCATCATACACGATGGCGAGCCCGTGGGTGGGTGCAAGTAGTGTCTTGCATATTATGTGAGTAATAGACGTATTCCTGCATTTCTCTGATCAGTAGAATAAAATTGACACACATGACATGATTATCTGTTGCATTGCACTATTTTGGAAATTATAATGATAAACTGCTTTTAGAACTTATATTGCACATGTAAGTGAGCTTGGGGTGGAAGATATTTGAGGATCCCTTGTCTTACTGAGATTTCTTGTTTAGAGATCTCACCCCACGTTTGGGGGCGCTTATTTCAGGTTCAGGTAATTTGGGGGCTGATGCCTCTAGCGGCAGGAGGCCAGAGCTTAGCTGAGTTTGATATTATATGCTGACTTGTACGGATGCTGGATTTGGATGCTTTTTATGTTTTCCGCCTTTTATTATTATGTTAGTGATGTTGAGACTTAGTTGGGCTTGATGCCTTATTTGGTGAGCATGGGGTTTGTCCATGCCACACTGATGTTAGTACTTTTAGTTGGAGTTGTATAAACTGTTAGTTTATCCGGTCTATGTGTAGTAGTTCCGTGGTTAGAGACATACTTATGTTATTTTAATTAATGAGGTATTTCAGTTAGCTGTCTTTTGCAATTTACATACATGCAATGTTTTGAAAATGATTAAGTAATCAAGTAGGTAATGAATAATGACATCATAATTGAAACAAAAAATATTTCGCATTTTTAATTAAGCGCAGCTTAATACGATGATATGATAACATATCGGATATAGACGGGGTGTTACAACTGTGCTCAAAAGGGGCATGTGAGAGTTTCACTCATTTCTTCCATTTCTTCAACCTATTCCCTTAGAAACAAGAGTGCTCAACCTCAATCTTCATCTCCTTCACACCCTTTCCATCTTCTTCAATTGTGAGTGGTTTGAAAGAAAGAAAGAGAATAACTTGGAGCCAATTTCGGACTTGGCTTGGAAGGGAGGAAATCTTAGCGCTAGAAGCTTGGGAACCCTTCACTCTTGCCTACATTGGAGCCTAGGTAAGATACCCTAACCCCCATTGTGGGATTCTTTGAGAATAACATGATTAGGGTTTATAAATTGAGGATTTTAATAAAATGATAGATAAATCTTAAATACAAAAGTAGAAATGGCGTGTTTGGCTGTTGGATGAGTGGATTTTCATGAAAATATCATGATTTAGGGTTGTATGATTGGGATTTGATGGTATGGATAGTTAGAGAGTGATTTGGATATAGCTTCCTTTGTTAAATATGCTTAGGATTGCTTCTTGATAAAAGACAACAAAAGAAATCACTGTTTAGCTCACTATAGAAAATCATGATTTTTTTCGCTATATGTCAATTTCGAAAATTTGATGGCTTGAGTAGTTGGAGGGTGATTTGTAGGTGAGTCCATTTGTTAAACATGCTTGGGATTGGTTCCCGTTAAAAGGGAAAAATTATGAAATTGGCATTTAGAACACTTTGAAAAATCGGACTGAAAATTAAGTGATATTAAAGCGTGAAAACCTTGGTTTTGTGTAGGATTCACGTTAAATTTATAAATATAAATATTGATGGATATGTGTTCTTGGTTATAGTGTGAAACCAAGTGGACTAGTGGAGCAAGAGCATGGATTAGATCAAGCTATGGACATTGACCAAAGCTCTTGATTGTTTTGGATTAATGTAAGTATCAATAATGGTTTAACATGAGACTTACATAATGAATATGTGATTAATTGTGATAATTTTCACCTTGAAATAGGTGTTGTGAATTGAGTTGATACTCAAGTATTTGTGGAGGACCTTGTTTGGGCTTGAAGCAAGCTTAGGTGAAAGCTACAGGTAAATTTTCGGTCCTTGGGGTTAATCCCTCATTTGTTCTACCAGACTCTGAGGGAGGATGGTTTTTTAATATGGTATGTTGAAAATGATGTGTTATATGTTGCACGTATATATATGTATGTTTGTGTGCCACACAATACGGTGTTTCCTTGTATGAGGCATAAGATAGTGTTTCCTTATGCATAGTATGAGACAGTGTTTTCTCATACGGTATGTTGCAAGACAGAGTTTCCTTGCGTAATGCATATACTTGTTATATTCTTTGGCCAATAAGATTTATTATTGCACACATTCATTGATATACATATTCTGATGCATATATGCTTTTATATTCTAATATTATGCCTGAAGTGAACCTGGGGTAAAGGAGCCCTCCAAGGAACCCTAGTTTGCGGAGATTATCATCTCACCCCCCAATTATGGGGATTACCATTTCATGTACAGTAGTTGATGATGCTAAGGCATCGCGCGACAAGAGGTCGGAGGAGAGATACTATCTGACTTGAGAGTCATGTTTTGATTGACATTGCATTTTTTACATGACATGATGTTATTCTTTTGAGATGTACATGCCATGTATTCTTTTGATGAGCATAGAGGATGTCTGTGTCAGGTTGATAGTTGTATATGTGTTGTTAGCGATGTACACTTAGGTCTATGTTACTTATTTAATTGCATCTCTTTTGTGAATTTGATGTAATTATCTAAGTAACATCATGGACATTATTGGAGACCTATATGTATAGGATAACCTATGCCATGGATGGCTGAGTAATATGATTTATGCCTGTATTATATTAAATTGTCAATCAGGTTGAAATTTTCATGGTGGGAATTATCCCAGTGGTCCGAAATACAGACAAAATGCTGCCTGTTTTATTTTGACCAAAGAAGCGATGAAAATTGTAATACATAAAGAAAAAGGAAAAAGTTAACCAGTTAACTTCCACATTTATTAAATTTAAAATTTGTTGCGCTAAATATCACATGAATGCTAATTAACCAGTTGCAGATGGGGCGTTATTGCCTCACATGGACCCCACATACTTTTATATATGTGTAGGAGATAATTTTATCTCATATAACATGATAAACATTAATCTTTTTTTCTTTTATCAAATAATCGTGCATTAATCGTCTAATAGCACCCCATCCTTCCTTATTTATACACTTTGACAAATATGATTAGTTATCATTGGTTGATCAATTATATGAGTTTGTACATAAACCACTTATTGCTCACACGCAAGGGAGTTAAAATTAAGATTTGATGTAAAATCGGAAGGGCGATAAAAAATTGTGAAACATAAAATCGTAACGTAAAAAAAATCGTAAAAACGTACAATTGCTTGAAATATTGATAAAAATGTTTTGATGAAAAAAATCGTAAAAACGTAAAATTATAGTGATAAATAAAGATTTTAACTATCATGCTCACATAACTTTTTAAATAAGAAGTAAACCAACTTATCATCTATAGTAATCCAATACTTTATATTTAAACAAAAGACATTACGGGAAGAAAAAAAATACTAGTAAAATATAACTTTATTTATATAAGATTTATTAGTTTTAATTTGAAAAAAAAATACTTGAACTTATTAATATTTTCACACTCAAAAATTTTAGGCTAAAGTATGAGTTACCCCCTTGAACTTTGACCATGTTTCAAATTTTCCTATTGTACTTTTAATTATTTCAATTAACCCCATGTACTTTATAATAGTTTCAAATCAACAATTCTGTTAAAATTTTACAAACGCTATTAAACCTCCTCACATGCCCTAAGCCCCAAATCTTAAAAAAAATCTCTCTTTTCTTCTATGTTCTCCCATCTCTTATTACGATTTGCTTTGGATCTTTTCTCAGTAGTTTGGGATGATTTTTGATTTGGATGAGTAAAAATAGTTTGTATTTTTTGTGAGGAAAATTGTAAACTGAATTGTTATTAGAGCAAGCACTTATATGACTTCACTTTTAAGAGGCTTCTCTATCTAATCATTTAAAAGATATTCTAAACCTTAAGGAGCTTTATTTTTTGTTCATTCCAAATGCTATTAGGTCCAACCATTGGTCCAGATGATTAAATTCAATTGCATTATTTCCCAAAATGTTTGAATGTATGTTTTGATTGTGCTCAGGACTCAAATTTGCTTATTCTTCAAGTTGGTAATTCTGGTTTTGTGATAAATTGGAGGCCCCTTCTTTCACCATGTAATCACTACTCACTGATTTCAACATTTTTATAAAGAAGATTTCTTTATTATGTAAAAAAAATTAACAGCTCTTTTTTCGTTTATTGGTATATGGACTTCCCTTAGACGCAATACAAGGTCAAAGGAAGTATAGGTCCAAGGAAGCAATTTCTTTCGTTCAAAATTAATTACTCTTTTTTCGTATATTCCTCTGTTCCACCTTTATTAAATGGTTATAATCTATATTAACTAGGAATTTTATAATTCTGATGAGGCAATCAATAATGTTTATTAAGGAAATGAAAATGAAAGCTTTAGAAAAGAATACAATCATTTCTGAGTTCATGAGGATGTTCAAGTTGGATATTCATAAGACGGGGAAGAAATAAGTTACTGCACTAATGAACTTTGTCGGTTTTTCTTGTCGTTACCAAATTTTGTCAGGAAAGTTGAGCAAGAGTGCATCCTAGACCACGTATAGAATATGTCGTGGGGCAGTGATGCCACTTTTGCCTTTAAATACTTAATTCAGGTTAGCTCAAATTTTTAACAACTTTTGTAAAAATTTTAACAAAATATTGTTTTGAAACAATTATAAATTACACGGGATTAATTGAAAATACAAGAGATTAATTTGAAAAATAATCAAAGTTCAAAAAGGTAACTTATATTTCAGCCTAAATTTTATTTTAGCACAAAAACAGAAATATTAAACCCTTTTAATTTTGTACCTTTCTATCTCATAGCATCATCTAGTAAATAATACAAAAGAATGTCAATATATTCTTTCTCCTTTATCCATTAATCTTCATCGTTCTTTCACTCTTCCCCGCCGAAAAACAAGATAACAACTACCTTGTAAAGCATTCTAAAAGTGCATGCAGTTACCTACGATTATGATGCACCAAAGTCATTAAGCCGAATGAATGGATTACTGGCGAAGCCAACAAGGTTTGTTCTTTGTACTGCACTTAGTTCTTGTGCAAAAACCCTGAATTGGAATTTGGGTATACAAATCCATGCTTATGTGATTCGATCTGGATATGAAAATAATTTGTTCCTTAGTAGTGCACTTGTTGATTTCTATGCAAAATGTTTTGCTATTATGGATGCAATGAAGGTATTTAGTGGCATGAAAATACATGATCAAGTGTCTTGGACTTCACTCATTGCTGGGTTCTCAATAAATGGACAAAGAAAAGATGCTTTTTTGTTGTTCAAAGAGATGTTAGGTACCCAAATTAAGCCCAATTGTTTTACGTTTTCTAGTGTCATCAGTGCATGTGCCCTTGAACATTGTTCAACTCTTCATGCTCATGTCATCAAACGGGGATTTGATACTAACAATTTTGTGGTCACTTCTTTAATTGATTGTTATGCAAATTGGGAACAAATTGATGATGTTGTGCTGTTATTTGATGAAACTAGTGAGAAGGATACTATTGTATACAATGCTATGATGTTTGGATATTGTCAAAACCTGTACGGTGAAGATGCACTGAAACTGTTTGTAGAAATGAGGAAAAGAAATTTGAGTCCTACTGATCATACTTTATGTACCATTTTAAATGCTTGCAGCAGCCTTGCAGTTCTTCTTCAAGGAAGACAAGTTCACTCTCTTGTTATTAAAATGGGTTCAGAAAGAAATGTGTTTGTGGCCAGTGCTATGATAGATATGTATTCAAAGGGTGGTGACATTGATGGGGCTCAATGTGTGTTAGATCAGACTTTTAAGAAGAATGATGTGTTGTGGACATCCATGATTATGGGTTATGCTCAATGTGGGAGAGCTTCAGAGGCTTTGAAACTTTTTGATCGTTTATTGACTGAGGAATAGTTAATTCCTGATCATGTCTGCTTTACTGCTGTTTTAACAGCTTGTAATCATGCAGGATTTGTTGACAAAGGGGTGGAATACTTCAAAAAAATGAGAGCAAATTATGGGTTATCTCCTGGTATAGATTAATATGCTTGCTTGCTTGATCTGTATTCTAGAAACGAAAATCTAAGGAACGCAAGGGATTTAATGGAAGAAATGTCGTATGATCCAAATTATGTAATCTGGAGTTCCTTCTTGAGTTCTTGCAAGATTTATGGAGATGTAGAGCTTGGAAGAGAGGCTGCAGATCAGCTCATTAAGATGGAACCATGTAACGCAGCACCATATTTAACACTAGCACATATCTATGCAAGAAAAGGTTTATGGAATGAGGTAGCTGAAGTCAGAAGCCTTATGCAACAAAGGAGAATAAGAAAACCTGCAGGGTGGAGTTGGGTAGAGGTAGATAAGCAATTTCATGTCTTTGCAGTTGATGATGTATCACATCAACAATCAAATGAAATCTACGCAGAGTTAGAAAAGATTTACTTGGGAATTATGGAAGCATCATCTTATATAGTAGAGGATAGCATTATTCAACCATAGATCGACTTGCTTCCTATGCAATGCATACACCAATTTATGATGAAAACTTGTAGGAGGCGTTTGGAGTTTCTCAGTATTTATAAATTAAATAATATTAAATTTGTACAAAATATCCTCTTGATATGTTTCAATACTTGGATACTGATCTGGATAAATACTATACAAATACAAGGCCCAAACTAAAAGCCTTTGCTACTAAGAAAGCTCATAGTCAATGAAGGCTGCACAACCCATCTTGCCAAGCTACACAATATTTATGACAGCAAAGACACCTCTATAGCAGCAAGCTCATGACAACCATCAAGCTGCATAATATTAAAGACTCCATGACAACAAGCTCCTCAACATTAAACATGACAGCTCTCTTACTCTGCCTCCAAGACAAAGCAAACTTGATCACTAAGTAACATCTCTCCAAGCTGCTCATCTCTCCACTATAAATTAGGGGTGTTCGTTGTCTGGATTGGATCGGTTTTGGAAGCAAAACTCATCCGATCCAATCCCTTCGGTTTGATCATGTAATCATCCATTCGGTTTAAATTTTTTTTCAAATCCAATCCAATCCAATTTTTTTCGGTTTGGATTGGATCAGTTTTCGGTTTTTTGAATATCCTAAAATTAGTTTCATGATTATTGTGCAAATAACATCTTTTGTATATATTGGCTTTGTAAAAAAAAAATTGAAATACAAAAATATCAGTAAACAATACTATAGTTGATGAGACGTGACTTAAGTTTTTTTTTGGTTTAGTTGATGAGTTAATGAGTCTTGAGTTTAGAAATTTTTGGGCTATGATTAGAGAAAAGACAAGTAGGTTGAGGATAATTAATATATTGGATCGGTTTGGATTGGATCGGTTTTCATCAACCCATCCGAAAACCGATCCAATCCAATTAAAATTTGTGGTTTTCTTTCGGTTTCCGATTTTTCGGTTTTCGGTTTATTCGGTTATCGGTTTTTCGGTTCGGTTTTCGCGGTTTGAATCGGTTGATGAACACCCCTACTATAAATACATGTATCAACACTAAGGTACATCATCTTCTTCTACATAATAAACCCTGCTTGAACCATAACTGACTTGAGCGTCGGAGTGTCTTGCAGGTACACCCCTCATCGCGTTCCAGTGAAGACCCATGAGATAAAGCGGCCCAACTGCAAGATGCTCTGACCCAAGACAAGTTCCAGGCTGTGTAGAGGAAGATCACATGATCGGCCCATTTGTAATTATCTGGTCTGATCATATACTAAAGACACGAACCAATGTACATTATCCATTAGAGAAACTATTAAAATCAAGAGAATAAATATTTGATTGAGTAATATAAACTTATCCATTAATTAGGGATATACATTGGTGTTATTAGTATTATTAATCCTAGAGTTTAATTTTGGGCTTTTAGCTATATGATTATTTGTGAATTATAAAGAGCCTTGATTAATACTAGATAGTAGATTTCGAAGCTAGTTTGAGAAAAAGATGAGAATATTTCCACTGACAATGATTTGTGAGTTACCTGATTTTAGATTTTGTGTTCAAGTTTGTACTCAAGCCCTACACTGGCGTAAGACTAACAAGCCTTATACCGCATTTCAATTGTTGATGGATGAAAATCATCGATTGTTATTTGTAGTGTAATTAATAATGAATTAATATTAATTAATTTGTTTAACTTCCTAAATTATAACCATTGGATGCACGAAAATCAACGGTTGAGATGCGATGTAACACTTATTAGTCTTAATCGGTGTTAAAGAATCCTATCTTATATCTATATATATATATATATGAGAAGTTTTTTCTTATGTTGCTGTCATTTTTTTCTCTTATGTCTCACACACAATCCTATATTGAGTCCCACCATTTTTCTTAAAAAAACAAAAACAAAAAACTTAAAAAAAAAATTAATGTGAGATAAGGAGAAAAATCATCTCCCATGTATATATATATATATATATAGGAAAAATATTTTTTCCTTTTAAAGGAGAAATTTTTTCTCATGTTAGTGACTCATAACACAAGTGGGTCCCACAAAATAGTGGAAAGAGAAAAAAATTTAAAGTGAGACCCACTTGTGCTTTGAGTCACTAACATGAGAAAAATTTTCTCCTTTAAAAGGAGAAATTTTTCTCATATATATATATATATATATATATATATATATCAACTATATTCACTTGAGATATCGCTATCTTTAAAATAAGGAATAATGTTCACATACTCATAATAATTAAAATCTTGATTTATTATTATGATTTTTTTTATCAAAAGATTTTATTAAGATTCCAAGTAAAATCTCGAGTTATGTTTTGAAAAATCTATTCGCCCCATAACTATTATTTACCAGAAGATTCATCCGTAATTGTTGAAAGCGAAAAGATTCAATGCCAGACAAGTATACGCATGCTTATATTACAAAAGATGTCTTTTATGTTGATATTGATACAGTACATTATTTCCCGCGCGTCTAATTATTTCCTCACTAATAACCAAAAAAATTATTTTTTTTTTGAAAATATTTCAATCGGTTCATTGTTTCGCAACTAATCTAATTCGGAGCGGATCCTGGATCCCTCTAAAAGTAGTACAGGAGTCGAAAAAAAAAAAAAAACTTGTATTCATATTTTCATACGTTGTAATATATATCATAGTGATAAATAAATAATAAAAGAAGTAAGCGCAGGTTACACCCGAATACACCAGATCACCTCTTAATTGGTTTTGGGTGTTTCTGCTTCGTTGTGCTCTCAATAGCTTGTTTTGTTTTCGCACCTTCCTTCAAAATCTCAAAAACCACTCTCTCTCTCTCTCTCTCTCTCTCTCTCTCTCTCGATCACCCCGAGAAAACCAAACTCCTCCTCCGCCTCTCTCTCCGTCGCCTTATCCGGCAACTTCATCCTCCAAGCGAAGCAGCCCCTCCAATCAAGGGTTCCATCTTCAGCTCCATCTATTCAACCTGTGCAGGAATCGAGCAATTAGGTTGTGATCAAGCTCTTACAGGTACGCAATTTAGGCTTTCAATTCGAATGATTTTTGGGCAACCTTGTAAATGTGTATGGCTGATGGACCGAGCACATAATTCAGATTTATATTGTTTCACTCTCCATACTTATTGCACACGTCCCTACATGATTGCAATTTATTGCTGAATATTCCCATGGCATGCTTTAGGGTCTCATTTACATTTGTTGAGCTTCCTTGCAACTGGAAGTTTCAAGTGACCTTAACTTGTGTTCGTATCCTTGTATCCTTCTACACATGATTGTGTGTGTGACCAACTGGAGTACCATGATACATGCTATAATTTTCATTCTGATAGGATTGGTTGATTCAAAATAATCGTGGAACACTTGTTAGATTTTTGTGAGATAAATTCAATATTTACACCTGGGAATTAGTTGCTATGAATTATTTTTCACTATTGGAAGGTATGCCTGTGATAATTAACTGCTGAAATTTATATGCCATTGAGACTTTTCTGGTTTTCAGGAGAAAAATATTCCAAAGAAAAAGGGTACAACTACAAGGCAAAAGAGGCCAAAGGTAGCTGCAGAGAGAGTGCCTCAAACTTATCAATGTAACCTTCCCCAAATATTAAACCCTTTTAATTTTGAACCTTTCTATCTCATAGCATCATCTAGTAAATACAAAAGAATGTCAATATATTTTTTCTCCTTTATCCATTAATCTTCATCGTTCATTCACTCTTCACCACCGCAAAACAAGATAACAACTACCTTGTAAAGCATTCTAAAAGTGCATGCAGTTAGTTACCTACGATTATGATGCACCAGAGTCATTAAGCCGAATGAATGGATTAATGGCGAAGCCAACAAAGTTTGTTCTTTGTAATGCACTTAGTTCTTGTGCAAAAACCCTGAATTGGAATTTGGGTATACAAATCCATGCTTATGTGATTCGATCTGGACATGAAAATAATTTGTTCCTTAGTAGTGTACTTGTTGATTTCTATGCAAAATGTTTTGCTATTATGGACGCAAGGAAGGTATTTAGTGGCATGAAAATACATGATCAAGTGTCTTGGACTTCACTCATTGCTGGGTTCTCAATAAATGGACAAAGAAAAGATGCTTTTTTGTTGTTCAAAGAGATGTTAGGTACCCAAATTAAGCCCAATTGTTTTACCTTTGCTAGTGTCATCAGTGCATGTGCCCTTGAACATTGTTCAACTCTTCATGCTCATGTCATCAAACGGGGATTTGATACTAGCAATTTTGTGGTCACCTCTTTAATTGATTGTTATGCAAATTGGGAACAAATTGATGATGCTGTGCTTTTATTTGATGAAACTAGTGAGAAGGATACTGTTGTATACAATGCTATGATCTCTGGATATTGTCAAAACCTGTACGGTGAAGATGCACTGAAACTGTTTGTAGAAATGAGGAAAAGAAATTTGAGTCCTACTGATCATACTTTATGTACCATTTTAAATGCTTGTAGCAGCCTTGCAGTTCTTCTTCAAGGAAGACAAGTTCACTCTCTTGTTATTAAAATGGGTTCAGAAAGGAATGTGTTTGTGGCCAGTGCTATGATAGATATGTATTCAAAGGGTGGTGACATTGATGGGGCTCGATGTGTGTTAGATCAGACTTCTAAGAAGAATGATGTGTTGTGGACATCCATGATTATGGGTTATGCTCAATGTGGGAGAGCTTCAGAGGCTTTGGAACTTTTTGATCGTTTATTGACTGAGGAAGAGTTAATTCCTGATCATGTCTGCTTTACTGCTGTTTTAACAGCTTGTAATCATGCAGGATTTGTTGACAAAGGGGTGGAATACTTCAACAAAATGAGAGCAAATTATGGGTTATCTCCTGCTATAGATCAATATGCTTGCTTGCTTGATCTGTATTCTAGAAACGGAAATCTAAGGAAGGCAAGGGATTTAATGGAAGAAATGCCGTATGATCCAAATTATGTAATCTGGAGTTCCTTCTTGAGTTCTTGCAAGATTTATGGAGATGTAGAGCTTGGAAGAGAGGCTGCAGATCAGCTCATTAAGATGGAACCATGTAACGCAGCACCATATTTAACACTAGCACATATCTATGCAAGAAAAGGTTTATGGAATGAAGTAGCTGAAGTCAGAAGCCTTATGCAACAAAGGAGAATAAGAAAACCTGCAGGGTGGAGTTGGGTAGAGGTAGATAAGCAATTTCATGTCTTTGCAGTTGATGATGTATCACATCAACAATCAAATGAAATCTACGCAGAGTTAGAAAAGATTTACTTGGGAATTATGGAAGCATCATCTTATATAGTAGAGGATAGCATTATTCAACCATAGATCGACTTGCTTCCCATGCAATGCATACGCCAATTTATGATGAAAACTTATGAGGCGTTTCGTTGAAGAGAAATTTTTTGAATACTAGAAAAATATAATTAATAGAAAAATGGTTGGAAAGTGAGTTTGGTAGGAAAATGTAAAAAAATTGTTTGGTTAGAAAAATTTTTACCAGACAAGATAAGTAAGATTTATAAAGTCTATGTTTGGTTTGAGGTAAAATATAAATGGAAAATAAGTGACAATT